>NW_022900918.1:1037404-1135185 GCF_012274545.1 Fukomys damarensis
TTATTTTTTTTTTTTTTTTTTTTTTTTTTTGGTATGGGAGATTGAACTCGGGTCCTTACACTTGCAAGGCTGGCCACCTAACCCTGAGCTAAATCCCCAGCCCCTTATTTTTTGAATTAAATGCATAAATGTATTTCTTGTGTATTTTTGTATCTTGCATCTTGATTCATTCTTCCAATATGTTTCTTTTCTTTTTTTTCCTTTTTTCTTTTTTTGTTTTTTTTGTATTTGATTGTTTGGGTTTTTTTGTTTTTTGTTGTTTGTTTGTTTTGGTACCAGAGATTGAACTCAGGAACTTGTGCTTGTGAGGCAAGTTGCAAACCACTGAGCTAAATCCCCAGCCCCACTATATTTATTTTGATTGCTAAATTGAGTCCATTCACATTGACGATTATAACTCATATGTATTGATTTATCTTTGTCATGTTATTTTCTTGTTGTTGGTTTCCTTTTTCCCTCTCTATTTAATCACTTGCTTTGCCTGGAGGATTCATTCTGTTTGGGTTCATGGAGATGTAGTCCTCAATATCTCTTCTTAGAATGTCCTTCAAAACATTTTGGAATGATGATTTGATGGTCATGAATTATTTCAGGTGTTCCTTGCCATTAAAGTATCTTATTTTTCTATAAATTTTGAAAGATAGTTTTGGGGGGTACATCAACTAATGTTGAAGGTTGTTTAATTTTAGGGCTTTAAATATTTCATTTTAAGGTTTCCTTGGTTTTAGAGTTTATGTTGAGAAGTTTGTGACTGTGAAGGGCTTTCCTTTGTAGGTGGTTTATTTCTTTTCTCTAACAGCTTTTAATATTCTGTTCTTGTGTTGAATTTCTAGAATCTTTACTGTTGTGTGTCTTGGTGTAGGTTTTTTTATCATATATAATTGAAGTTCTATATTTCTCATTTATATGTATGTCAACTTTCCCCTTGCTTGGAAAGTTTGCTGTCATTACTTCTTTGAACAGGATTGTTGTTTTTTTGTTTGTTTGTTGGTTTGTTTTTAATGTCATTTGCACTATCTCTTGCTTTTCTATTGATTTTGATCAACCATATGCTATTCTTCTTTGCATCACAGCTGTTAGATTGATTTTTCATGTTCCCTTCCTATTTTTAAGAAATCTATTTTTGTCATAGTCACTAATAGTGATCTTGTCTTCTGTATCTGATATTTTGTCCTCACATTGTCTCATTCTGCTATGTATACTTCCAATGAAAATTTAATCATCTGAATACCTATTTGAATCTTTTTCATGGATTCCATTTCTTTCCTATGTTGGGAGTTTATGGTTTCCATCATTTTTGTAAACTACCTTTTTAAAAATCCATATCTGCTCTAGAGTCAGTAACCATGTCTTACATTATGATCACTATCTCTTTATTTATGTGAGGAACTATTTCCACCTTCACTTTTCCTAGAGCTCATGTATCTCCTTTGTTACTTCCACTGTTACCACTTCAGAAAGTCCAGGTGGATGGGTTTTGAATTATTCTACCTAGTCTGATTGGTTAGTTTCTGTATCTTATTAGAATATGATTTGTATGCATTTGTACATCATGTATATCCAATGAATTATTCAGGAAGAGCACCCAGGATTCAGTAGATATAAATGAGATGCATACATTTGTACAATAAAAAAAAAAAAAGAGAAAACCTCTCCAGTTGAAGCTGGTACAAAGCAAAATTTATGCTTCATTATTAGAGATATTTTTTAAACAATTTTCAAGTAGAATGGTCCATATATAGTTTTGACTGTTCTCTAAAGACTAGAGGATCACTAGAATATTTTACTAGGCTGAAAGAATGTGGATATAAAGAACTTACCTTGAAGAAATAATGATTTAGACAATCTAATAATGATGCTCATTTTAAGCTGATATTTCTATATATTTTTTCAAGACAGTGCATCACTAAGTAGCCCATACTGACCTCTAGAACTGTCAATCCCCCTGCTCAGCCTTCTGAGTGCTCTTTATAATCTTCTAGGTATAGAAATGGTGAGAGAGGACATCCTTGATTCATTCCTGATTTTAGAGAAAATGCTTTTAGTTTTTTCCTTTTAAAACATTGTTGTGGGTGGATGTGTAATTTATGGCCTTAACAATAATGAGGCATGACCTTTGAGGACCTATTTTCTGTGAGATATTTTTAAGTGATGTTGAATTTTCTATATATTTAAGAAGAATATATGATTTTTATAATTTATTATATTTATGAGGTGTATTGTTTATTTATTAGCATATGTTTACATGCCCCTACATGACTCTGCAATGAAACACATCATTGTACCTGGTCATTTTATTTATTTATTTTTTTTTTATTGAGTTTATTGGTACATTTAGGGATACAGTACAGTTACATTCATTGTTGGGATCATGTACCTTTACATGGCAAGTCTTGATTCTCATTTTTTTCCCCTTACCTCTGCCCTCCCTTCACCCCCTCCTCCCCTCCCCATCTACAAACACTTTATTTTATTTTTAACTTGTGAAATTTGGCTTTAGAGCATTTTATTAAAGATTTTTGCACCCATGTTCTTCAGATTCTGTAGTTTTCTTTTTCTCTTGTATCTGGTATTTGTATTAAGATAATGTTGAATTCTTTAAAATTATTACTAAAAATTCTTTCACTTTCTATGTATTAATATTTTGGTAGCATTTATTTTAGATCTTCTTTAACATATGATGAAACTAAACATTGAATCCATATAGTCCTGGACTTTTCTTTTTGGGAATCTTTATATTACTGTTTAAATCTCATTACTTGTCATTGCTCTGATTTTGTTGTATATATCCTTTTTTTGCTCAATTTTGATGATTTTCTTTCTAGAAACTTATTCCTTTCTTTTACACTTTTCAATATATTAGAATATCGATTCTTTTAATGTAGTCCTCAATAATCCTCTAGATGTCAGTAGTGTCTGTTGTAACATATTTTTACTTTTAATTTAAATCATGTGTCTCATTCTTTTTATTAGCTAGAATAAGAGTTTATCAGTCTTTTAATCGTATCAAAGAATTCTCATTGATTCTATATATTGTTCTTTTCGTGTTGATGTCATTAATTTCAGCTCTGATCTTTATTACCTCCTTCCTTCTGTTGAGTTTGGGATCGTCCTTAATTTTGTAAAACCTTGAAATGTACCTTTAGAATATTTATGTGAATTTCCTTAGTTTTAATACAGGCAGTCAAAGCTACAAAATTCACACTTAGAACACCTTCGCTATATCCAGATATTATGCTATCTTTTACTTCTAGTTTAACTTGAATTTAAAGGCTCCATCCTGCACCTTACTTCTCCTTTCATCATTAAGATCTTCCACATTTACATAAATTCTACTTCCATTTTTATTATCACTAATCTTTTATTTTGATCTTAAACTTATTTATACTTTAGGATTATTGTATAAGACAAGCCATACATTTTTAACCTCTGTGTAAAATTTATTTCACTTAGCATACTCATAATGACATGTGACCATTATCCTACAAAAGACTCAAATTTCTCCTCTTTATAATCTGTTAGCACTTCATTGTCTATATATTACATATTTTCTATATCCACTTATCTGATAACAGGTCTATAGGCCACTTTCAATGTTTAACTTCTGTGAATTGTCTGCTATAAGCATAAATATGAATGTATAACTGTAATATAATTCCATTGACACTCTGAAGACAATATCAAGAAGTGGTATAGTTTGATTAAGTGGAATTTCTATAATTAGTTTTTGACGACTCTCCATATTGATTTCCATGCCAGTTTTTTTAAATTATATCACCATTAACAATGTAGAAGTTCCTTTTTCTCCCACAATCTCACCAATATTTGATGTTCTTTGAGATTTTTATGATAACCATTCTTTCTGGAGTCAGATGAAATGTCAGTATTGTTTTGGTTTGAATTTCTCTAATAGCCAAAACAGCTGAACAGTTTTCATATACTTATTGGTCATTAATAGTTTTTATGAGAGTGTCTCTTCATTCATCCATATTTTAATCATATATTTTACTTTTGGTATCATTTTGAGATTTTTTAAATTTTATTTTATATATCAGCCTCCAGTTTGAGGGTTAGCTACCAAACTCTTTCATTACCAAATCTCTATGTTGAGTCTTAATATTTTTGATGTGTAGCATTTTGATGTGATATAACCTGATGTATTGATTTTTAGGCTATTTCTTGTGCAATTGGGGTTCCATTCAGAAAATACTTGTCTTTGCTTATGTATTCAAGAATTTCACCTATTTCATCTCCCAGGAGATTTTCCTGTTTTAATATGAAAATTTTAGTTCCATTTTGATGTAAGTTTAGTAAATGGTAAGAGACATGGATCTGGCAATAAACATTTGCATTGCTGTAGTGAGTTTCCCAATGCCATTTTTTAGAGGTTATCTTTCCTCTAGTGTACGCTTTTGGTCTCTTGTCAAAGATCACGTAGTTGAATATGCCTTAGAGTTGTTTCTACATGCACTCTTCTGTTCCATTGAACCACACATGTGTATTTGTTTGAATAGTATGTTTTTGTTGTTTGTTGGTTGATTTCTTCATTATAATTTTATAATAAAACTTGAAATTTGGGACTGTAATGTCTTCTGTTTTTCTCCTGTTGCCCATGATTTCTTTTAATATTCTGAATATCCTCTGATTCTCTGTGAGTTTTAGGAAATCTTTCTTTAATTCTGTGAGCACTGTTATTGATATTTTAGATTGTGATTGTGTTAAATCTAAATAAAATTTTGGCAATATTTTCATTTTTGACAATATTGCTTCTGCTTTCCCAAGAACAGGGGATGCCTCTGCATTTTCTGATTTTTTAATCTCTTTTAACAGATAACAATAATTTCATCATATAGGTCTTTCATTTCATTGATTAAATGAATCCCTTAGTAATATGTTGAAGTAATTTTGAAGTGGATTGTTTTGTCAAAGTGGGTTCTTTGTTGATTTAAAAGAAATATTGATGTTTGTTTCTCTACTACTTTGTATACTGATACATTGCTGAATCTGTTTATTATTTCTAGAAACTTTTTGTTGCAATTGTCAGTGCTTTATGTAAAAGATCACATCATCTGAATTAAGGTAGCTTGATTTCTTCCTTTTGTATATAATAACTCCCTTCTTTGTCTTGCCTGATTGCTCTTGCTAAAGTTTAAGTAGAATATTGCACAAGAGTGGTGAGAGTTAATACCCTTGTCTTGTTCCTGATTTTAAAAAGTTAAGCTTTCAGTTGTTTTTTTTTTTCAATTTTGTGTGATGGTAGTGGATTTGTCACAATTGGCTTTATAAATTTGAGATAAGGACCTTTTCTACTTCCCCACCCCCAGGGCTTTTACAATAAATGGAATTTGGATTTTGTGAAAGGGTTTCTATTTAGATTATCATGTCATTTTTGTCCTTGCTTCTCTTCACATAGTGTTTATTTACAGATTTGCAAATTTTTTATCATCTTTGCATCCTGAGATGAAGCCAAAATGGGCACGATGTATGATTATTTTAATAACTTGTTGCATCTGTTTATTTTTTGTTTTTTGTTTTTGGTACTGGAGATTGAACGCGGGACCTTGCGCTTGCCAGGAAGGCATAGCACTTCTTAGATAAATCCCCATCCCTGCTGCATCTCTTTGTCAGTATCTTGTTGATATTTACACCAATGTTCATTAAGGAGATTGGCCTGTAGATTTCTCTTTTTGTTGAGTTCTCATATCAAAAATACCTTCTAGGAATAATCTTGACAGTACTTCTTTCCATCAATCGCATTGAGGAGTTTTAGAAGTTTTGATGTTAGATCTTCCCTGTAGTTTCAGCAAAATTTTGCATTGAATTAATTGGGTCCTGTGCTTATCTTTCCCTGCAGATATTTTATTAATTCTTCTATTTCATTGACTGGTTTTGCTTTATTCATAGTTTATATATGGCTCATTCAATGTTTTCAAATTTATATGTGTCTTGGAATTTCCCCTACATCTTCTATGTTCTGTAAACATTTGGAATATGCTTTTGAAGTAGTTTTTTTTTTCTCTCTCTTTATAATTCTATATATTTGGGCAGTATCAGTAATGGTTTCACCGTTTTCATTTATAATTGCATTGAAATGAGTTTTTCTTTTTTGGTAAATCTGGCAAAGAATTTATCAATTTTATCTTTAACATATCCAACTATTTGATTTATTAATTCTATGTATGTATTATCAGACTCAATTTCATTTAGTTTTGTTCTGATCTTTTAAATTTATTGCTGTATATTATTTTCAGATTTGATTGCTCTTCTTTTTCTTGGACATTGAGCTGCATCATTAAGTAGTTTATTTGGTTTTGCTCAATTATTTTTATGTGTGTATTCACAGCTATAAATTCTTCTCGTAGAGCACCTTTCACTGTGTCCCATAGGTTTTTGAATGTTACGCATTTATTGTCATTTGACCCTGTAAACTTTTTAAAAGTCTTCCTTTTTATCTTCTTTGATAGATTGACTATTATATAATGTGTTGTTGAATATTTATGTGTTTATTCAGTTTAATATTTTCTTTTGATGATTTGTAGTTTCATTCTGTTATGATAGGATAGAGGATGAACTTTCAATTTTTTTTATTTCTTTAAGAACTTTTTTAGCCTACAATAGTGTCTGTTTTGCAAAACATTCTATGTGTTGCTGATAAAAAAATGCATATTCTGCTGTTATTAGATGAAACACTGTAATTATTCATTAAGTTCATTTGTTTAATGCTCTGGTTTAACTCCGATATTTCTTTGTTAGCTTTTTGCCTGATTGACCTAATTGTGAGAAAGGTATGTTGAAGATGCTTGCCTTGATGGCATTGTTGTTTATCTTTCATTTATTTCAACAGCTTTTGCTTCATGAAATTGGACACGCCAACATTTTCTGCACAAATATTTACTATTGTTGTCTCACCCTGTTGAATTATTCCATTTATTAGTATGTAGTGGCCATTTCTTCTAATCTTTAGATCATTTGTGGCTTGAAGTTCACTTAGAAAGTAAGAAAGATATTCCTTCCTTTTTTTCCAATTGCATGGTATATTATTTTTCAATCCTTACTTTCAGTCTTTGAGCCTCCTATTGGAATATGTGTGCCTGTAAACAATACAGTGTCATTTTGCTTGTTTGTTTGTTTGATCCCATTCAACAGTATGTGTCATTTGATTGGGGAGTTAAGACCATTGAGGTTGACACTTAATATGACTTAATATCATGGCATATTTTTCCACTTTGGCTGGTTCCTTTTTATTTCCTTTTGTTAGCATCTTCTTCCAGTAAAAATGTATATTTACCTTTGAATTATTTGGTACTTGGAGCCTTTTTGTCTCTTGGATTTAGTAATGATGATTTAGTGGCCATGCATTTATTTTCTATTTCCTTGTCATGGAACATTTCTACTTCTCTGTCAATTTTGAAGACAGATTTTGCAGAACACTGCCAGGCTATTTTTTCCCCTGGGGCTGTTGGCACTCTCCAAAATTTTGGAGGAAGTACTCCCTCTCTGGAAGCCTTTTCTAGAATTCTAAACTACTTTATTCCTTTCTCTGAAGTGGCTTTCAGTTTCTCTCTGATTTCTAGTTTTCTTAATGCTTCTTTCTTGATTCTGAGAAATCTTCCTCCTCTCTTCACTGAGTTGACATTTACTAGGCATATCAATCTGGGATTTTTAAATTTCTTACCGATTTCTTTATTGATGCAATGATTATTCAAAAGTGAATGTTTTTAATGTCCATTCCCAGACTCCCTTTCCCACCTCCACCCTTCTCTATTTATAAAGATTTTGATTCCATTTTTTACTTTTCTCTAATTTTTTTCTCTTTCCTTTTTACTTTTCCACTACTCCTTCCATTTGACAAAACCTTTAGACCTTTTCTTCTTATTACAAAATATCAATAATATAAATTTGACCCTTATTTGCATTTTTAGTTTATTACACCAGAGAAACTATATGGTATTTACACATGTGTTGCTCATTACTTTCTCTTAAGAGTTGTGTATCCACTTTGCTATAAATGTCTAGTTTCTTATTCTTTATGGATGAGCAGTACTCTATTTTATTAAAATCCACATCTTTATCCAGTCTCCAGTTGATGGGCAATTGGGTTGTTTCCAAATTTTAACTATGGCAAACTGTGCTGCTATAAACATGGGTGAGCATATATCACTGTCATCTGATTCTTTTAATTTTTTTGGAAAGATACCCAGTAGAGGGATGGCTGGGTCAAATGGAACCTGTAATCCTAATTCCTTGAGGTATCTCCATATTGATTTCCACAGTGGTTGCACCAATCTGCACTCCCACCAATGATGGAGAAGGGTTCCTTTCTTCCCAAACTTCTGCCAGCATTTTTTATTGGTTGATTTCTTGATAGCAGCCATTATTTCTGGATGAGGTGAAATCTCTGTGTTGTTGTCATCTGCATCTCTCAAATGACCAGTGATGTTGAACATTTTTTCATATATTTATTTGTTGCTTTTACTTCTTTGTCTGAGTAATGTCTGAAAATTTCAGATGCCCATTTTTGAATTGGTTCTTTATATTTGGGGGACCATATTTTTTTTTAGTTCTTTATATATTCTAGATAGTAGACCTTTGTCTGAGGAACAACTGTTAAAACTTTTCCCCACATTGTAGTTTTTCTCTTAGCTCTGTCGGTTGTCTTGAAGTGCAGAAGCTTTTTAAAAGATGAGATGCCAATTGTAGATTCTTTGCGCTAATTCCCATGCTACTGAGAATTTGTTCGTAAAATCTTTTCCCTATGCTAACATCTTCAAGAGTTCTATCTAGCTTATCTTCCAACAAGTTTAGTGTTTCTGTTGTAATATTTAGATCTTTAATCTACTTTGATTTTAGTTTAGTGTGTGGTGAAAGATGTAGGTCTAGTTTTAATCTTTGGCAAGTTAAATTCCAGTTTCTCTAACACCATTTATTAAAAGAGGCTATCTTTCCTCAAGTGAGAATGGTTGCCTCCCTTGTCAATGATGAGGTAGTTGAGTATGTCTGGAGTTTTTCTGCGTCTTCTAATCTTTTCCGCTGATCCTTGGGTCTGTTTCTTTGTATTTTGCTGCCAGGGATCAAACTTGAAACCTCGTGACCTTGTATTTGCAAGTCAGGCACAGTGCAACCCCTTCTTTTTCTCTTTTTAATCTGGTTAAAGGTTTGTGAAATTTGTAGATGAAAAATTAACTAGTATCAATGAGCATGAAAAACCAGAATATCCTTTTGTAATATCAGTAGGAAAGTAAAATGATAAACACTGTGGAAAATATTATGGTGATTTCTTTAAAAAAATTAAAATCCAGAGAAAATGAAAGCTGAGTAGACTTAGTCATAATAGCTAAGATGTTGAAGTAACTGGGGTATTTATGAATAGTTGAATAAAGAAGCAAACATAGTATATACTTAGAGTGGAACACTATTTAGCTTTAAAAATAAGTTAGAGGATAAAAATGGAAAGTAAAAATGATCAAGATGCAATGTGTATATGTGTCAATTTCCGTGATGCATATTTTCATTATGTATTACCAGTTTATACTAATAAAAAATTTAGAAAGAAAGTGAAAAGGTATTTTGACATATTCTACAACACAGAATAAACTCAAAGATACTATTGTAGACACACAAAAGTGAATATTGAGTGAAGTTCAAAAATTAAATTAATACTTTTCATTAATTGCAAAGTTTTGCTAGCAAATAAACTATTGGACTTATAATGGCTCACACACTTCGGATATTTTATTATCTCACATGCAAAATATCTAAAGAAAGAAAGCTTTTGTCCTGTTCATAAGAGGACTCTATCATCTTCAAGCATCACAGTACTTATTTCTATCTTCAAGAGGAGTGCAGAATTTATTGCCCTTAATATAATGGTGACAAGGTGCATTCATTTTTCTCCAAATGACTCAAATGCATCCTTTTTCAGGAATGCTAAATAGAGTAATACTCATTTGTATATAAATGCCAACTTTTAATTATTCATTCATCATTTGATGAAAATACAAGGCCACTCCTAGGATTTAGCTATTATAAATTGTGCTATGGACACAGAAGGTTAAATATCACATCATTTCTTGTATACAAAAAATCCAAAGTATAACTAAAGAGAAAAATAAAGCATGGATAACAGAAAATAAAGAGATAAATCTTTTGCTAAATGGAAAGAGAGAATAGGGAGGGCAGAGGAAGGGAATGGAAAAGGGATAAAAAAATTATGACGTGTTATGTACACATACAAACTCCCCAAAAGGAATGTAATCATTACATACTGAAAACATGTGGTAATGAATACAAATATTTTAAAAATAAAAGGAATAAATGTCTCACTCTGTATTGTTTAGCAATTGAATCTTTTATTAAAGGTGTTTTTAACCTGAAAAAAAGTTTCCAGAATTCTTTCATATTGTTTCCTAAGAATATACCCCACATTTGTCACACACACTTTCAAATTTGAAATAAAATATGTCAAAAGATAATAAGTTAATAAGATGAGATGAGACTAATAATGTTTTTGTCTCATTTAGAAGAAAACAAATTAACACATTATTTCAATTATTAAATTGTAAGTGAAAGAAATAGAGTAAAACTGAGAGGTATTTTATAGCAAATAAATTATGCATCTAGAAATGTGGGCTTTTTTCCACTTCCCTCCACATATTTTAATACTACTGGTGAGTAAATATACATGGTTACACACCTAAAACTTTTCAAAATATTTTATAATATATGATTTTTGGACAGTTTTTCTTTTTACAAAATTATATCTTTGTGGAATCATATATCTGTAATTAATTTTAGTTGAATTGATTTCCCAAAGAGCTATTAGCTTTACTTCACAAAATTGTAAGTTTTAAGTAGGGATATTGTTAGCCATACTTTATAATAAGAAGATATTAAGTCATATAATTTTAGTAATTTAATTCAAGCTACAAACTAAATTATAGGTAAAGCTGATATTGAAATATAAGTGTAGCTCATTCTTTTCTTAGTAACTTTGAATTAGATTTTCTATTTCAGTTTATCAAAAATAATACCTTTTATTTGCTTTTAATTTGAAAAGGAGACAGTTAAATAATGTTTTTTTTTCAATCCCCATTTCCTTTTAAAATCCTGCTCAATATCTTAAAAGAATGCTTACAGTTTTAAACCAGTGATTTTCAGTATGTTCCCCAGCACAGCAGCCTTTGCAGCACTTGTGAGCATGTTAGTAAAACAGATTCATAGATTTTGCCTTGAGCCTGTATATCTGATTTTTCTTTCTTTATTTTGTCTTTCTTTTTTTTTTCTTTTTTTTGCTTTTTTTTTTTTTTTTTTTTTTTTTTTTTTTTTTTTTTTTTTTTTTTTTTTTTTTTTTTTTTTTTTTTTTTTTTTTGTACCAGGGATTGAACTCAGGCCCTTGCTTTTGCGAGGCAGGTGGAACCACTGAGCCAAATCCCTGGCTCAAGCCTGTATATCTGAAAGTGAGTCAGAAAATTTTAAATTTAGATTATAATTTTTAGAATAACTTTTATACTGAAATGCACAGTCATTAAGGTGATTTTAATTTTGCCTTTCATGCAATTTATAAGCATTAACTTGAATTTCATCATCAGCATAACTTTTGCATAGAATGAGGTTATGCTTTATTAAGAAAAAAATAATAGTTGTTTAATATTTCTTTTGTACTTTAGAGAATGAAATAAAAGATACCAGAATGCTAAGAAATCAATTAATTTTATAACTGCTGCTTAAATCTGTATATATAATCAAAATAAGAAAAACAATGTTTGTCATTATACAATGTATGTATGTTTATATAATATGTAATATATTATAAATACAATACATACTATATTTTAAACAAGCCATCCAGGTGACACTGGAATAATATACTCACGGTATACAATTTGAGACAATATGTCAGGGAACTGTATAGATTTCAGATAATATGTTGCTTATATTAGTCACTGATACATCTGTTATGTAAATAAAAAATATGGCTCTTCCCCCTAAAAACACATTACCTGCATACATACAAGTTTTGTCTCAATAGACTGACAACCTACAATGGACACCAAATTAAGAGTATCAGTGGAACACTTGTGATTCATTTCTACAATGGCCTTATCATATCTATTTTTGAATCCTGTCATTAAAAGGCATAGAACCACTGAGCCTTGTTAAAGAATTGGTGGGATTGTTTTTTTATTTTTTATTTTGTATTTATACCAATAATTAGCATTGCAGGAAATTTTCTACAGATATCATATTAATATTAAAATCAGAAAAATCATTCAAGATCTGAGTCAAATTTATGATCAGGAAATCAAGGTGAAATTCCTGAATCTCCTCTTCAGTTTTCCATTAATGCATGTTAACTACTTTATATTTCTGATCTTTTTGATTCTACTTCTCCCTATCTCTCTACTTTCTGTTTCTATAATTCTTCCTTCTTGCTATATCCAAGGACTTTTTTATATCTCATATCATACATTCTTCAGAGAAAAGTGGTTTTGTAATCTGTTTATGTATTTTATACCATATTCAGCATTTATGAGTATAAGAACATCCAATTAATTTACTGAGAGATGGATGCCAGCCTCTGTTATTCCTGAAGTGGGAGATCAAGCTATGAAAGGCATCAGACTGAAATCTATTGTAACCGAACATTGTTTTGGGAAAAGTACTAATTCGGACTCCACATTAATTTGAGCTATGTGATATTCATTCAGTGACAACTTACTTTTATAAGTCCACTTGAATTAGAACAGAATGACTGCAAACTTATTGTTTATTTGACTGTTGAAACAAATTTATGCAAAGATAATAAAATTTGGAATTCACTGGAAACCACCATAGAAATAAACAATACTGAAAATTAAAGTATGCAAGTTAACCAGAAACCCCCTCAATAGCCTTTGTCAAAACTTTACCCTTTTTCCTCCCCAGATTGTTAGTTTAAAATTATGTTAGCCAGCACATAGCTTACCTTATGGTTAAAAACAAAGGACATGACATGTCTTGTGGTTAAGAACAAAAGACAGAACATATTATACTGCTGTTCTAACTATAAAGATAGGAATTTCCTACTAGATCCCCAAAATTGGATTTTAATCTAGCTTGCAATTTGCTACTGTATCCCTATGCTTGATCAAAGATGAGATAATGACATTTTGTTTTGTGGTTTTTCCCTTCAAAAAATGGGCTTCCCTGCTTGATAAGTGTTAAGGCAGATGAGAGCCTGTGCTCATCATTGGCAGCCAGCTATGAAAGGACCCTTTTAACTTGGCTATTTTCATGGCACAACAGTTTTGCTGAGACAGCTATAACAAAAACAATTCAATTATTTAAGAAACAAAATTACACAATACTTGTCTTTCATTCACAAACATCATAGTGCTTTTGGGAATCTGTTCCTTTTGCTTAGGTAGTTAGCACAATAAATTTCCTTAAAAATTTACAGTGGTTAGAAAATGTAAATGGATAAATGTTTGCTAGAAAGTAGGTTTGAAAGAGATATCTATAATATTCATTGATGTTAGGTAGACAGAAAGTAAAGAAAATAAGTTGGGGACAACTCCAACATATAAATAATTTTTTTCCTCATTGAGTTTATTGGTACATTTTAGGTATACAGTACAGTTACATTCATTACTGGGATCTTGTACCTTTACAAGACAGGTCTTGGTTCTCATTATTTTCCCTTTGTCCCTGCTCTCCCTTCACCCCTCTTCCCCTCCCTATTTACAAACACTTCATTTCCATTTTTTCATTTTCTCATATGTTTTTTCTTTTCCCTTATTCCTTTTACCCTACTCTTCCCACTTTCCCTACACCTTTAGCCCCTTTCTTCCTATTTCACATTGTCTATTATATCATCAGGATCTTGTGTACTATTATAGTTTATTCACACCCGAGAAACTATTATATACATACTTTTAAAAGCAAAATAAAAGTCTATAGAGAACATGGAGACAGATCTTATGCAAATCGAAGGGGGGTCTAGAGATGGATGAATAGAGGAGGAGGACTGGTAAAAGAATTAAATATGTTAAGTAAACGTATACAACCTACTACCTAAAATGCATATATACTTGTGATAATAAAAAAGCTGTAAAAACAGACTTGTATTGTTATAGTGACATATTAGAAACCACTGTATGATCCCACTAGGAAAAGTCACTTAATTCATAATTGTTAACCTTACATAGATGTATTATTATTGCTGTTTTCCTCATTTAAAACTTCATTTATCCAATACAACTATAAATAAATATGTAACATATTTTGTGAGATATCCTAGAAATTCCCTGGCTTGACTGTAAGAGTATTGTTTTGGGAATCTATTTTTTTCACACAACTCAAGGTATTTTAATCTGAACTACTCTATAGACATAACAAATTAGAATAACACTTACAACCAGTGCCACCAGGATGAAGACATGAAAGGGGGTTCCTGATACCTTCAAGTCCCCAAGTACACAACACAGCATGACAGGGAGGTTAACGCACAATATGGTCATTGACTTTTTCCTCAGAGAAGTACTGCTTTGGTTGGCAGTTTATTAAATACACTACATTTGTACCTTATTTAGTAGGCTTTTTAAATTATTCACACATGGACTTAGTAAAAATGCACTTTATAGAAAACTCTCAGCAAAACTAAAATGAACATAATGCAAGTACCACACACAGATAAACTGATGAATTAATTTAATTTGTACAGGTGATCATGAAATATTAGATGGTTTGATTTTTTTTTAATCTGGTAGCAGACCATAACTTCAAAAGTGCTAATGTTGAAAGGTAGTGAAAAAATGTCTATTAACAAAACTGCTTAATAGTGTTGAGAAACTTTTTCTTTTACAGATAACTTTGTAAATCCATTATGGAAGCATTTTCTCTCCCCTTTAGAGAATCACTTGTGCAGATGGATGAGGTGAAAATCAATTTCTTTAAAAAAAAACAGAGCCTATTTACAAACATGGAAAATAATTTTACTACAAAACTAGCCTAAAGGGACCACAGGTAAAAGACAAAATATACCTTTACTTCTATAAATATAGACCCATTCCCCTACTTTCTGGAAGAAACACATTGGTTTGGGCATGGGCTATAAAATGGCATACAATGCAAAGATAAAAATAAAGAAGTTTGTAAATCCTTTATATTTCCAGCAGGTGAGAATATGCTTGAGTGCTGAGGTTACCTCTAGTGGCGAAAGCAGAGCCAGCTATTAAGCAGCCAGACGGCAACAGTAATTGAATAGATGACCATTTCTGTTTTAGCACTTCTTTGGTTTCCTCTTCTAGAAGTTGTATACGTCTATTTACTTTGATTATCTGTCTTCTTAATGAAGCTGCATCAACAACATTGAAGTCATCTGCCACTCCTTCAACTGTTAGATCTATATTTGAAATGTCATACCTGATGTTGTCATGATGAGGATTAGCAGCCCCACCATGCAACACAAGTGTGTACTCCGGTGCAGAGATCGATGTCTGGAACCTTGAAATTTTTTTTCTTGGGACAGAATCTGATCTTTGCCGCATAGAATCATTTTTGACCAGCTGTCCATTTTGCTGAACAGCATTTTCACTCATAGAGCACTCTCTGTTTTGCCTGCCAACTACACTGATTTCATCATTTTGAGGGGTTGCAGAAAATCTTTCTAAGTCCAGAAAAATCTAGTGGGCTTGCATTTAGTGTAAGTACATGATGTGGTGTTTTTAGTGTCAAAGACTTTAAAGGAATTGAGTGATGCTAATCTTCTTTTGAATATGCAAAGTGTCTAGAAATTTATTTGATAATTTAAAAGCAAAGACTATTTCTCTTCATCACCTAAAATTCCTTTCAATCTACATGAAATACATGAATATTATACTTTCCTGTCTTCTTTAAGGAAAAATATTTCTTTCTCCACACCACAAAAATAAAATATATAAAATTAGAGTCAACATGTACTTAATTTACATAAAGATTTCAGGAGACCATTTCTTCAGTAATACTATTGCAGATGGCTAAGTTAGTTAAGAATTACAAATAATTTTGACAAGGTTAAGACCTCAACATAGAAAACAATTTAGGTACATTGACTGAAGGTTAACATAAAAAGGAACTACTACACCCACCTACTTCCACTCAGGATGAATAACAGTGATTAGCATTCTAAAAAGACATCCATCACTTTAATTTGGGACCAAAACCTCATTAGCTAGTCTGTTGCTTCTGGGAAATCCATGTACTTGACTAGCTTCCCCTTTTGTTCTCCATTTAATCAATAGTACCTGGGTGACTGTACTTGTAAACCTATTGGGTTATCATGGTTTTATCCCACCTCAGCCCACCTTGTGATTTTCCATTGGATCTTATGGTTTTGTACCTGCCTTACCTCAAGGTTTTACCTCAAATACCTCTGAGAAGCAGGGTGGACCAGCAACCCACTTGCTAGTATCCCTTCTCTCTCTTAGGCACTTTTTCTCAATAAATTCTTCCTCCTCTTAATCTCCATTGTTCCTAGAATTAATTTTTCACTTTTAGAGAACACAAACTCATATTTCAGACATCTAGCAGGTTGGGAGTTTTAATTTTCCCTTATTTGGATTACTCAGTGCCTTATATGAATACTGTATTAACAGTAAAAAAATGATAATGTCCTATGAAGTAAAATTAATAAAAGTCTGGAATAGAGGTGAAATTGGCTTCCAAGATTTAAGCCTTGGGGATTTTCTCAACATAAAATTTCCCAAAGCATTAAATGCAGGAGAGAATAGGAGTGCTTGATGGTATTGTACTTATCAAACTAAATAATAAATGACATAAAACTTTGATTTTTAGTACCTATTCAAATTTTTAAAATTTGGCAGCAGCATTTATATTGGATATTAGCAAAAAAAAAAGGGTCAAAGAAATATCTTAGTCTTTGTGGTACACTCAGTATCTCTTGGAACAATTTAACACTGTATAACAAGAAATCAGTCATAAGCAAAAGGCAATTAAATGGGTCTGACTGTGTTTCAATAAAATACTAGATAGAAAAGCAGGTGGTATGCTAGTTTTGAACCATGCCTGTACATTGTTGATATCTGTACTAAATAATAATATTTTTATAAGTTGATATTAAGAAAAGTACAAATATGAAGATGTTGGCTGAATATTTAAAGTCATATCTAATATCTGCTGAATTCCTCTCTTCTTTTTCCTTCCATCATTTCTACAGTGTATATTATCTTTCATTGCTAGCAGTCATAAAAATATATTTAAGAAGGTTTAAAGGAGCAATAGGTGAAAGTATATATATAATATAGAAATTGTTGAATTTAATAGCAAAAAGACTAAAACAGTAAGTTGGAAAGACAGTAAACAATTATGAACAAGCTATATATTGAAAATATAAAATCTTTAAACTGGTTAATATATATTCATATAGATAAAATGAAGGCCCAATTTAAAACAACATTTATGGAAAAAAATAAAAGTTTCAAATTTAGGGGGATTACCCAAGGAGAAAAAAAAAGACCTTTTTTACTAAATCCTGATTTCACTAATTGGACAAATATTTCATTTGTCTGAACAAGTTTTCTTATAAATGAACTTAAAATATCTGCTTCATTTTCTTTTACTTCATATCATTTTCTTTTCATTTTCATTAACAAACAACTGTCTTCATGAAAGCTAAGAACAATTTCTGCCTGTTTTATGGTGAACAAATTCAGCAATTCATAACTTAGAAATTATTGCTTATTTACATTCACTTTTGATCAACAGAGTTTCTATGACCCCTGCTTCCTGCCATATGTAAATAAGGTGAACCTAAGTTACCTTTCTACCCAGTTGTATAAGCTGAATGTATCCACTTCAGCCAATGAACTAATGTTGAGTGTCTTGCTACTATATCTTTATCCATTCTTCCTCAAATCTATATAAACCCTGATCACCACCAAGACTGAACTGATTGCTTTGTGGAGAAGTCCACAATCAGTCCACTAGTGAAATAAACCTGCCTCAAATTTCCATAGTATGTTCTCAATTCTTCTAGGCCTGACTCTGTTATACCATCTAGAGCTATAACATTGTGAGTTATATTTGCTACAGTAAAGTCACCAACAAAAATCAGTGCCCACTTTGCCACTTTAATTTCTCTGGATATGAGATACCAAGTAATCATCAGTAAATGACTTAAAGTAGAATTCCACAGAATACCATTCAATGAGAGAATATATAACACAGTTTTATATTTGCATCACACAAAAGCTATGATGCACACAGTAAATTATTGCATTAAACATAAAACACCTATCTCCACACTTACTGCTTATATATAAATAAAATTATGCGTAAAGTATATATGTACTTGTTTTTAGCAATATAAATATAAGAATAGAAAGGATCTTTCTATTTGGTTACCATTACCTGCAACAATGAGGAAGAAAATTTGATGAGAAGACCAGTGAGTAGAGAACAGTAAATATTTTCAATAAATATAAAGAAAACTGCACAACTCCATAACTAAACAAAGTAGAACACTAAAACCTTAGGTGAAGGATATAAAGTATGTAAATGTCCTCACAAAAAATTAGCATGTTTCCCACAGTATTTCCTAAAACAATTTAAGTGTTAAAACTAGTTGATGTACATAGAAGGATCAAGAATGCATAGGGATTTAGCTCAATGATTATGCCTCCTGCTTCACAAGCACAAGGACCCAAGTTCACTCTGTGGTACAAAAAAAAAAAAAGTAAAAGAAATAAGAATCAGGACTGCAATCAGATATTAATTTGCATAAAATTCTTAATAAAGTAGGTAAAGTAAATTTATACTACTTTCATTAATATTAAATATTTAGGTGTTCTTTCAAGGATACATTATAATTAATGTATATTGTCATAATAAGCATATTTTCAGGGCTATACTGTGATTTAATTGAAATTGTAATACAATTAAAATTTAAGTAACTAGCAAAAATAGTTTAGGAATAGTGTAGTTAAAATCTGGAATTCATTTAAACATATTATAATTTAAATTAATGGTAATTTTGTGCACAATATAATTTCTGATTCTAAAACAATTAAGTTTTGAAGATTTGTAGTCCAGAAAGTGAATAATACAAATTCCAAAGTCTTAATTGGGTATTTAAGGGTGTTGCATTGTCAAATTTGCAAGCTAGGGAATTAAAAGAACTCTAGCAATCATGCAATAATATTTTTAATAAATTCTTTTTTGTTGTTTTTTATTTTGTTTTGATAGTGGGGATCGAACTCTGGTCCTTGCACTGGTGAGGCAGGCCACTGAACCGCTGAGCTAAATCCCCATCCCATGCAGTAATATTTACATTGGACAAAATTAGGATACTGAAACTAGAGTTAAATTTTTATGTTTTAATCACCATTGAAAATTTTAAAAAGCATAAAAAACTTTGAATTTCTATTAAAAATTATTAAATGTTATACTCATTGCTTATACATAATTTTTGTTTTTCAGCTTACTAATCTTGCTTTCAAAATATATAGTTTTTGTAATACATAAATATTGATTTAAATTGCATACCTATGGATTTTGAAGCTGTCATGTGAAGAATAAATTCAACAATCCATAAAATTTAAATGTCATTATTATGCATTAAATTTTGATTGCTGATTCATATATTTCTCTCTTTCATATCACTTAGTTACCTGAAATTGGTACTGAATCAGTTGTTATCCATCACTGAAATAAGTTCTGCTAAATTCATTTTGAGAGTAAATTGGCCCAAGTAGAAGTGACAGTTATGAATATAAAATATAAAATCCATTTTAAATACAGTAGCACTTTTAAAAGTTGGTAGTGAATATCATACACTTATATTAGTCAGTTGATCTTTCCTGAACCTGAATGTTTTTAAAAAATGGACATGATAAATAAGGATGATGCAAAGATGTTCAAATGAATAAATAACTGCTATATTTACCTTCTAAGAAAGAGGTCATTAAATATAATGTTCTTTCAGGCTTAAGTTCCATCAAGATCATAGTTTTAAAATCTGTTTAAACTTTGAGCTCAAAAAAGATAAAAAATTGCAGCACTATTTTTTTTCTGACAGCATTTTAAATTACTATACTTTTCTATCTCCCAACTTAAATTATACTTAATGATTACCAGAAGTATAGTTAAATATATTCTCTAATAATCACAATAATTGTTGAGAGATTAGTAATAGTAATAACTTTACTTTTAGATGAATTTCGTTGTTTTAATTCAGAAAAGCAGCTGATAGTCTATTTCTATGTTTGAAGGGAAAATTTAATCACTAAAAGATTCCTGTAGAAAATGTCAGTGCTGTCAGTAAGGACCCAAGAACCCTGGAGAAGGTCTCTCTAGGTGCCTGCCTGGGACCACCCGGCAGGTGCGCGACCTGCCAGACTGCACGCCACCAGATCCAGTAAGGAAGGTATGCCCCCAGGACCTGCCCCCCTACCCGTTCTCAAACCTCCTGATTGGGCCAGTCCTTGGACCAACTCTGCAGAGGCATAGGTTCTCATGAAGTGTAGTTTTCTGAGCTCCCAACTTTGAACATCTTTAAAGAAAGGGCAGGGGAAACCTGTAATAGCACTGAGTGGAGTTGAATCCTATGAGTTGGGAAACTCAAGTTAGTCCTTGTGGAATGAGGTCAGTCTCAGTCGTGGGGACCTGCCATTGGCTAGCCAAGACCAGGGGATTCAGTTCTGCCTATGACTAGATATGGAGTATAATATGACAACAGAGACATAGTCTGAAAGAGGCCCTTCAAATTCTTTTTTTTTTCTTTTCCTCATTCCACCCTAAAATTTCTTTCTTTTTTCTGTCCTCTCTCTCCAACTCAGTCTCTTGCTCCACCATATTATCCCTCATATCCCTTTTTATTCCTGCTTCTGCCCTAACTCAGACTTCTTCTTTTATTATTTTTCCTTTATTGGGGGGTGTTGTTTTGTTTTTGTTTTTGTTTTCTTTATGTTCTTTTCTCCAGTCATTTTACCTCACTTATGGCCTCATAGCATCAAGGGAAGGCAAGCACCTGTTACTGTTAAGGGGATATATTCTTGTATTATTCCTGCATTCTGTCCATCCCCACAAGTTAATAGCTTCGTAAAAATAGTAAAGTAATTCTACATCCTCTGGTTTCAATTCAAACCTGCTCCAGTTCTTTTACTTATCTACTCCTCTCATCCTAACTCAGTCTAATCCCCCATCCTAAATGGTAAAGATGCTATATTGAAAAGTATATTCACTGCAAACATATTTTGGGCTGCTTCTTGATATTAATTTAATTCACATGGTTTAAAGGTGATAGATTAATGACTACCACAAGTGGTCAGTATGCAAGTTGTGCTTGATCTTAATGTGTTGCTGATTGTATCAATTGGGATAAAGGATTGTGATTGATTTAATCAGTTGTTTTCTCTGATATTATGAAAATGAGGATGTCTATGAGCCATTAGAAACTCAAAAGCTAAAACACAAATATATCAGGAAGATTTAAGTAATACCCAGAAAATAAAGAAGGACAACCCAACAACAACAACATCAACAAAAAATGAGAAAACACTTAAAAACACTTAAGCAAGATACAAAGACAGATTTACAGTTCACCAATGGCAAACAGTAGGAAACATGAGGATGAAAACTCTACTAGTGAATCAGCAGGACACCCTGGACCCATAGCACAGGAGGTAACAAAACAGATCAATCAGGCTCTAGAAAATTCAAATCAGAAATATTTTCCCAGTTAACCATAGAGATGATGAGAAAAATAGAAATCATGATCCGAGACTCTAGAACAGAAACTGACAAAAAAAAAAAAAAAATAGATGAGCTCAAGACCATGATAGAAGCCATGAAGTCTCAGCATAAGAGAGAAATGGAAACAATGAATGCCCAACAGAGGAAAGAAATGGAAAGCATAAAACAGATTCAAACAGATATCCAGGAGATTAAATACTCTATTGAAAGTGTACGCAATAGAATAAAAGATTGCAAAGATAGAATTTCAGATATAGAAGATAGGATCACAGTCAGTGACCTTGAAAGAAGAGGTCTCTCAAAAACATTAGGGATCATGAGAAATCAATCCAACAACTTATAGACGATGCAAAGAAAACTAACATAAAAAAAAGCTGGAGAAAACGCAAATGATCTAAAAAAGCAGGAGAAAACTCAAATTATCTAAAAAAGCTCTTCACAGAATTAATGACAGAAAACTTCCCAAACAGAAGGGAAGAATTGGACATACAGATAAGTGAGGCATATAGAACTCCAACTAGCCACAATCAAAAAAAAAAAATCTACACCTAGACATATAATAATCAAGATCCCAGAAATCCAAAAGAAAAACAAAATACTACAAACAGGTAAGATAAAAGAAACAAAACACACACAAAGGAAAGCCCATTAGAATCATAGCAGACTTTTCAACATGAACCCTTAGGTCAAGGAGAGCCTGGAGTGAGGTATTCCAAGTTCTAAAAGAAAATAACCTCCAACCTAGACTTACATATCCTGCAAAACTCTATTCCAAAATAGATGGGGAAATAAGATACTTCCATGACAAAGAACACCTGAAAAATTTCGTGAACACCAAATCAGCATGGCAAGGAATTCTAAACAATATCCTAGAAAAGGACAATGAAGGTCACAATATCATGAGGCCCAACATAGGCAAGGAAAGAAACTAAAAGGAGAGGGGAGAAAAAGTAAAAAGAGTCAACAAAAGGACAATAACATGACAATAATAAGTCAAAATATATCAGTTATAATCATCAATGTTAATGGCCTCAATTCACCAATCAAGAGAAATAGACTGGCAGAATGGATTAAGAAGCAAAATCCAACAATATGTTGTATACAGAAAGCACACCTAGTGCAGAAGGAAGCCCATAGACTGGAAGTGAAAGGATGGAAAACAATTACCCATGCATCAGGAGCACAGAAAAAAGCAGGGGTAGCCATCTTATTCTCAGACAAAGCAAATTTCAAACCAAAACTGATTAAGAGAGACTAAGAAGGCCACTATGTTCTTGTAAAGGGAACAATTCAAGAGGAAGTTATGACAATCATAAACATATATGCACCAAATATAAATGCCTCCAACTATATAAAACAAATATTAAGTAACATGAAAAACCAAAGAAGTACTAATACAATTTTAGTGGGGAATTTAAATACCCCACTATCACAAATTGACAAAGCATCTAGGCAGAAAATCAACAATGAAATAATAGAACCGAACCAAGCTTTGGAACACATGGACTTAATATATGTTTACAGAGTATTTCACCCCACAAAATCAGAATATACATTCTTTTTTGGTTACACATGGATCATTTTCCAAGATAGACCACATATTGGCTCACAGAACAGGAATGAATAAATACAAAAGAAGTGAAGTCATCCCCTGTATATTATCAGATTATAGTGCAATCAAGCTGGAGATCAAAAGCTCTACATTGAAGACCCAAAAAACTCCACCAAAAGACTTATAGACTTAATTGACAGATTCAGTAGAGTATCTGGATAGAAGGTGAAAACCCAAAAATCAATAGCCTCCTTATACATAAATGACAGACTCACTGAGAGAGAAATAAGGGAAAAAATTCCTTTTACAATAGCATCCAAAAAAATGAAGTATCTAGAAATCAATCTAACAAAAGAAGCAAAAGATCACTACACTGAAAACTACAGCACTCTGAAAAAAGAAATTGAAGAGGATATTAAAAAAATGGAAAGATATCTCCTGCTCCTGGCTAGGAAGAATCAACATAGTAAAAATGGCCATACTACCTAAATTTCTATATACATTCAATGCAATGCCAATTGAAAATCCAACACTACATTGCACATCACCACAAAAATTAATCCAAAAATTCATTTGAAACCAAAGAGACCTAGGATAGCAAAAGCCCTTTTAGGCAACAAACAGATGGCACCGGGTATAAAAATTCCCAATTTGAAACTATACTACAAAGCCACTGGGATAAACAAAGCATGGTACTGGCAAAGAAACAGGCCTGAGGATCAGTGGAACAGACTGGAAGACACAAAAACAAACCCAGATGTACTCAGCTACCTCATCTTTGACAAAGGAGCTGACCACCTCAGTGGAGGAAAGATAGCCTCTTTAATAAATGGTGTTGGAAAAACTGGATGTCAACCTGCCACAGATTAAAATTAGACTCTTATCTTTCACCATACACTAAATTAAAATCCAAATAGATTAAAGATATAAATATTAAAACAGAAATATTAAACTTGCTGGAAGGTAAGTTAAGCAGAACTCTAGAAGACACTGGCATAGGAAAAGACTTTATGAACAAATCCTCAGTAGCATGGGAACTAGCAGATAGAATCAACAACTGGGATCTCATCTTATTAAAATATTTCTGTAGTGCAAAAGAAACCATCAGCAGAATTAAGAGACAATCTACAATGTGGGAAAAATTTTTTACCTGCTGCTCCTCAGACAAAGGACTATTATCAAGAATATATAAAGAATGGAAAACAATCAGCCCCCTCAAATATAAAGACCCGATTCAAAAAATGGGCATCTGAAATAAACAGACATTTCTCAGACAAAGAAGTAAAATCAGCAAGAAAATATATGAAAAAATTTTCCACATCACTGATCATTCAAGAGATGCAGATGAAAACAACACTGAGATTCCACCTCACCCCACAAAGAATGGCTGCTATCAAGAAATCAAACAATAACAAATGTTGGTGGGTTGTGGGGAGAAAGGAACCCTTCTCCATTGTTGGTGGGAGTGCAGACTGGTACAACCACTATGGGAATCAATATGGAGATACCTCAAAGAGCTTGGACTGTAGGTGCCATTTGATCCAGCCATCCTTCTGCTGGGTATCTTTCCAAAAGAACTAAAAGAATCATATCACAGAGAAATATGTGCACCCATGTTTATAGAGGCACAATTTGTAATAGCTAAAACTTGGAAACAGCCCATTTCCCCATCCGTTGGAAACTGGATAAAGAAGATGTGGTTTTTCTATAAAATGGAATATTACTCAGCCATAAAGAATGAGAAAATAGATTCATTCATAGGAAAATGGATACATATTGAAGATATACTCTTAAGTGAAACAAATAAGGCACACATGTGTAAATACTGAATAGTTTCTTTGGTGTGAATAATCTACAATAATACAGAAGATCCTAATAAGATTACTGACATTGAGAAATGGGAAGAAAGGAGCTAAAGGTGTAGGGAAGGTGGGATGTGTAGGGGAAAGGTAATAAGGGAAAATAAACAAATGTGAGATAATTAAAAGATGGAAATAAAGTGTTTGTAGATGGGGAGTGGAGGAGGGGGTGAACATAGGGCAGGGACAAGGGGAAAAATTCGAACCAAGACTTGTCATATAGAGGTACAAGATCCCAACAATGAATGTAACTGTACTGTATCCCTAAAATGTACCAATAAACTCAATTAAAGCTGAAGAAAAAAAAGAAAATGTCATTGTCTTAAAGAGTTCTGCCTAACTTATCATAGAGGAAATACAGTGAGTATTTTTTAAAAATTTAGATATTTAATCCACTTGGATTTTATTTTATTGCATGGCAAAAGATAAAGGTCCAGTTTTAATCTTTGGCAGGTTGAAATCCAATTTTTCCAACACCAAGTATAAAGAGGCTATCTTGCCTCCAGTGAGGACACTTGGCTCTGTTGTCAAAGATGAGGTAGCTGAGGACATCCAGAGATGTTTTTCCATCTTGCTGTCTGTTCCACTGATCCTCTGGACTGTTTCTTTGCCAGTACTGTGCTTTTTTTTTAATCACAATGGCTTGGTAGTACAGTTTCACATTGGGAATTGTTATATCCTCTGCCATGTCTCTGTTGCCTAAGATGGCTTTTGCTATTCTAGGTCTCTTCTGGTTCCAAATTAATTTTTGGATTATTTTTTCTAGTTCTGTGAAATATACTCTTGGAATTTCAATTGGCATTGCATTGAATCTGTATAGCAGTTTTGGTAGTATGGCCATTTTCACTATGTTGATTCTTCCTACAGAGAAGCAGGGGATATCTTTACATTTTTTAATATCCTCTTCAATCTCTTTTTTCAGAGTTCTGTAGTTTTCAGTGTAGTGGTCTTTTGCTTATTTCATTATATAAATCCTAGATACTTCATTTTTTTGGGATGTTATTGTGAAAGGAATTGCTTCCCTCATTTCTCAGTGAGTCTGTTATTTGTATATAAGAAGGCAATTGATTTTTGAGTGTTAACATTGTATCCAGCTAATCTGCTAAAAGTGTCAATTAAGTCTAGAAGTCTTTTGGTGGAAATTTTTGGGTCTTCAATGCAGAGTATTGTATTATCATCAAATAATGATAGTTTAAATTTTTTCTTTCCTTTATTGCTTCGATTTCTTTCTCTTGTCTAATTCTATGGCTAATGTTTCCAGAACTATATTGAAGAGGAGTGGTTGAGCATCATTGTGTTGTTCCTGGTTTTAATGTGAAAGTTTTCAGTTTTTGGCCACTTAATGTGATGTTGGCTGTTGATTTTTCATATCTTCTCCTCAGACAAAGGACTACTATCTAGAATATATAAAGATCTCAAAAAAAAAAAACAGGCCCCATTAACATAAAGTCCTGATTCAAATTGGGCATCTGAAATGAACAGACATTTCTCAGCAAATAAATATAGGAAAAAATATTCCACATCAGATCATTCGAGAGGTGCAGAAGAGATTCCACCTCAAAAAAGAATGGCTGTTATCAAGACATTAACCAATAATAAATTTTGGTGGGGTTGTGGGGAACATGGAACTCTCCTCATTTGTTGGTGGGAGTGCAGACTGGTGCAACCACTGTGGAAATCAATATGGAGATACCTCAAAGAATTAGGATTACAGGTTCCATTTGACCCAGCCATCCCTCTACTGAGTATCTTTCCAAAAGATTTAAAAGAATCATACTGCAGTGATATATGTTCACCTATGTTTATAGAGGCAGAGTCTGTAATAGCTAAAACTTGGAAACAGCCCAAATGCCCATAATTTGATGACTGGATAAAGAAGATGTGTTTTTTTTAAAAAATGGAATACTACTCAGCCATAAAATATGAGAAATTAGAGTCATTCATAGCAAAATGGATACATATTGAGGATATACTCCTAAGTGAAATAGATAAGTCACACACATATAAATACCAAATAGTTTATCTGCTGTTAAAATCTATAATGGTACATATGATCCTAATGACATAACTGAAAATGTGAAATAGGAAGAAAAGGGCTAAAGGTGTAGGTGAAATGGGAAAGGTAGGGGAAAGCTGACAAGGGAAAAGGAAAAAAAAAACATGAGAAAATGCAAAAGTGGAAATAAAGTATTTGTAAATAGGGAAGGGAAGATGGAGTAAAGTGAGATAGGTATAAAGGGAAAAAAATGAGAACCAAGACCTGTCATGTAAAAGTACAAGATCCCAATGATGAGTGTAACTGTACTGTATGCCTAAAATGTACCAATAAGCTCAATGAGAAAAAAAAGAAAATGTCACTGTTTTAAAGTATCTATTTTACTACATTTCTCAACTTAATTTTCAACTTTTCTATTTCATCTCTTTTTCTACACACATACACATACATACACATGATGCACATGGGCTGGGAATTTAGCTCAGTGGTTCTGGCACCTGCCATGCAAGTGCAAGGACCCAAGTTCTATCCCCTGTACCAAACAAAAAAGATAGTACATGATGCAAACACAACTTGTGAGTTCACACACACACACACACACTCGTGCACATTGTCTTCCTCTGCACATTCACTTCTTTTTTCTCATAAAAATACCTGCTGCCTGTCAGTCATTGCTACATTGTTGTGCCTTTTCAAAGTATGAGAGTGTCATATTTCAATTTTTCACCAGTAATCTTATTTTGCATTCTGTAATGCTTGAAGAATGGGAAACAAACTTATGACTGGAAAGAAAAATAAACCAGCAAACACTTATTTTTCCCATAAAGAAGGCATAGAGCCAACTATTTGCATTTTTATTTTGAACCAACAATCTCTTTTTTAAAATTTTTTTGGTACTTTTTTATATACATAATGATTACAATTATCTTAGGGAATTTGTATATTTACATAATATATATGATTATTTTTTCATTCCCCTTTCTTCTCTTCAATTTTCCTTCTGTTTATGAAATCTTTGCTTCCATTTTTCCTTCTATTCTTTTTTCTTTTCTCTTCCTTCCATTCCCTCTCCTCTTCCCCTCTTCCCCTTCTCATTTGAATATTTTCTTCCTGCTTCCCAAAATCTGTGCATCCATTTACCTAAAAATGTCTCGTCTATCCTTTTGTATTGCAAAGTAGAACTCTATTATAAAAAACACATTTTCTGTGTCTATTCATATGTTGATGGGCATCTGGGCTGTTTCCAAGATTAGCTATTACAAATTGTGCTGCAATAAACATAGGTGTATATATATTGCTGTGGTATGATACTTTTAACTTTTTCAAGAAGATACTAAGAAGGGAAATACCTGGGTCAATTGGAACCTCAGATTTTAATTTTTTAAAGAATCTCCATACTGATTTCCATATTAGTGTTACAAAATTACACTCCCACCAATAGAGGAGACGGATCCTTTTTTCCCATGGCCTTGAAAGCACTTATTGGTTGATCAATCAAAGGAATCTCTATCTAGTTCACCAAAATATCCTCTTAGGTTGTCTCCCTACTTCTATGATTACTTTTTAAAAAATGACTTCTTTTTAGTAGTTAAATTCTGTTTTTAATCCAAAGTATATTCAGTTGTATGCCCTCATTTTGGGATATGAGGATATAAGCTTGTTTAGAAATACATTATATCTTGGGAGATAACATCAAATTAAGATGAAGTCATTCTGGAATATAGCAAGGCAGAATTCAATGAATGGTATGTTTACAAAGAGGAAATTTAGACACAGAGGAATAGAAGGACACTATGATTTGGAGATGGAGAGAGAGACTGCAGGGACTCTATATGCAAAGGAATATCGAGGCCATTAACAATTACAAGAAGCTAGAAGAAAAAAAAAATTCTTGTCCAAACACTCAAAATCAGGTTTGCCCTGGCAACATTTTTATTTCAAACCCCAAGCCTGTGGAACTTTAAGTAAATAAGCCTCTATTTTAAACTTCCTAAATTGTATTAGTTTGTTTCAGCAACTTTAGTAAATTAATACAACACATTCATTTAGGAATAACAGACTGACAGCCCTCTGTTTCTTATATGTGCATATTCTCAATAGAAAACTCTGAGATATAATTTAAAGATACATTCAAAAATGTGCCCTTTCTATGCCCCAAATCGTCCAGTACATCTACATTATTCTCAAAGTAAAAAAACTAATACAGTGTAGAACCATACTATAGTTCTTCTTAGTTCTATCTCAATTCCTACACTTTCCATCATCCTGTCTCCTTTAAACAATGACTCTGTTATAGTTCCTAAAATGGACCTGAAATTCTATTTTCAAGCTCTAGCCCTGTGGCTTACTTCTGTGTGGCATATTTTTCTCTCAAATATTCTTGAGTGTAACTCCTTCACTGCCATTATTATGCAGCTGTTGCTGCTTCTTCACATACTATTTAAACCTAAATTATTACATTTTAGAATTCTGTAAGCTTTAATAAATTATTTTACTACTTATTTTTCCTTGATAGAATATTTTTAACCTCTCAATTTCTCCTAATTTAGAATTGTGCCAAGATACTAGAAATAAGTCACATGTAGCTATTGAATTCCTATAAATTCAAAGTTAATATGTATTAATAAAAATACTAAGTTTTAAAATTTTACTGTTCAACTCATGTAATATATGTGATTAATGTTTATACTTTGAAATGATAGTATTTTGGATAATAGGTTTAAATAACATAAAATATCAACTTTTTTAACTTTTAAAAATGTAGCTTCCATGATATTTTAAATTACATTATGTTTCATAAATTAAATCCCCATTAAATTTTTATTGGAATAATCACGATCAAGATAAAGCTTACCTTGAAAGAGAAGAAGGCAAATTAGTGCTAAATGTTTGCTAATATAGTACTGTTTTTAAGTCAACTTGTAAATATTTTATGAAAAATTTATCTATGTTTTTAAATTAAGGATTACATTGGTTCATAATAAATTTTATGACAGTATATACTCAGGAAGCACAAAGACTTTCAAATTACAAAGTGTTTGTTTTGCCAGTTCTGTGATTTGAAATAAAATAAGTAAATATGATGCAGTATTTCCAAATAAATATAATTCTCTCACTAAAACCAAATTCATACCTTTAAATTGTCATCTTACTTTGAAAGAAAATTGTTTAATTTCTTTTTCATGTATACAATCTTACACTATACTGCAAATGTAGCTATAAATCATAGGTAGTGCATGTGATGTGCTTCTAACATAACTTTTTATTATCTTCTAAAGTGCATCATTATAAGACATCTCAGGTACTAAAGAATCAAAGATGAATCTGCTATTCTGATACAAAGTAAAAGAAATTCCTCTAGTAATTTATTATTATTTTGTTTTGTTGTACAAACAACATATGATCTACTACCTTAATTTTTAAATGTACAAAACATATCACTAAGTACAGGCATGATTCTATACATCAAATCTCTATCTCTTAGTGATTTTGCATTATTAAAATCTTACCTCATTCATTAGTAAATCCTCATTTCTTTCTCCTTTTTTGTCACTGGAAATTACCTTTATATTCTCTAGTTTTATGACTGATTATATTAGATTTTTCATATAAATGGATTAAGGAATTATTTTACCTTATGTGACTTACTTACTTCACTTAAAAATGTTGTAAAGGTTGATTGTAGTTTTTCTCTGTTTCAGGTTATCTTCCTTTTTAATACCAGATATCACCATATTCCACAGATATGCAAATGTTTAAAAGGCATGTCAAAGGATCCTTGATATTACCAATAAAATACAATCAAAACACATGATAACTGAAAGAGAATATATATCTCTGGAGTTAAATAGCATGTTAAAAAAGGAAATGATTTGCATATTAAATATTATTATGTTAGCCTCAAAGTGCTTCAATTTTTTTCAGGATTTATTCAGCAGAATATAAATATATAGATTGATAGATCAATAGATAGGTGTATTTGCTTTTTCCTTCCCTTTTTTTACTTTTTCTTTCTCAAATTCCATGAAAATGTAAAAAAAGGAAAGTATTTTCTAAAAATTTTATTTGTATAATTGGACAAAAGAAACAATATTCTGAAGTGTAGTTTTAAAATTAAAATTCCTCAAATTATAAAATTTTAACAAATAACTTAGTTTTTCAGATTCCTACTATTATCTCTAAATATGGTAACATCATAATGATTTTCTCCAAGTAAATGGGCTTCCAGAAAGAAATACAGGACACACTTTTTGGTAACTGAAGATAGCTTAGTAAATTTAATTGTAAATACAATACAGGAAAACCAAAAGTGTCCCAGATGAGTCATTGGAGGCCTAAGGATGACTTTGAAAGAAAATTTTGATCATGCAAATAAGTCTAAATAGACCAGACAATCTAGCAAACTTTGGCCTGAGCAACTCTTTGTCTTAAGAGCTCCAGGTATTCCAGTAATCAAGGAAGAGAGTGCCATCACTCGCTCTGCCTTTTCTCCATCTCCTGCAGCTATTACTGCCTCCAAATTTAATGATTATGTAGCCTTAGCGATTTACCTAACCACTTTGAGATGTTCCTTAAGTTTATTTTGAGTTTTAAGTAAGTTAAATGAACTTAAAAATTTAATCAAAATATCTTTGACCCTTAATAAAAGCTGAGGAGAGCCAAAAATGAGAGAAGAGCATGACATCCGAGCAGAACACTGGCCTCTGCATTCTTCATGCCTTGATCCTAACCTGTTCACCACAATGAACATCTTCTTCCATGCTCATCTTAGCAAATTCTTATCTAAACAAAGCCACCGAGGAGATGAATATGTCTCTGACTCAGGGTGACTGAGAGTAAGCCATGGATATCTCTATTAAAGGTCCTGCAAGGCCCTCAGCCTTGACTGTGAGCCCTTGTGCAGAAGAGACATCTGAGTAGAATTTGATGGATAAATCATTTTACAGTCTGAAGGCTACAAAAGTGAGATGTAGCTTGGCCCTCTTGCCATGTTTTGGGACACCCTTGCACAAAGATCCCAAAAAAACTGGTATTCCATGAAATTTTCAAGTATAACCAGAAGCCTGCAGAAACTGACTTAAGACACATTTGTAAAAATAATGGACATAGTATGCTACCAGCACTCCTGGTTGGGAATAGAGAAGTTTACTCTCATGGGGACAACATGCGTTGTCCTTGGGTTGGCTTTCCAACAGCTTCTCTAGGGCCCAAGTTAAATATTTATGTGGTGTGGGAGAAGACAAAGCTTATGACAGGGATATTGTAAAGGCTCACTATAAGTTCTGTTGTATGCAACAGTCAAGATTAAGGAGATGAACTCTGAAGTCATGCCTGCCAGCTGGAATTCCAAATAGGACTCTGTGAAAGTATCTCCATGGCAGCCCATTTCATCTTGTACTGAATATGTGACTTAGAATGATAGCAACCTTGAACCTGAGGCCATTCCTGGAAACCGGAATGGTGTAGACTGCCACACCAACTTCAGCATGAAGGCCCGAAGTATGCTGAGGAGGTCAATGAAGAATTAAACAAGCAGCACTAGTAACACATTCATACCTAAGATCCTAAGGTGGCCCTGGACAGTGCCTGGCACAAAACTGCAGCCCATGAAATCTTTAACATTAGTGACTTTTCTGCTAGTAGCCCACTGTGCATTTTGCAGAATGTGGGAAGGATAAGTGTTACTGTGAAGACTGCTGCCCTTTGTCCTGCTGTGGCAAAAGACCTCATCTGTACATGTTTTCTCAGTGAGACTGGTGATGAGTCCTTTCAGTACAAAAACTAAGTGGATTAGACTTCCAGTGAGCCCGTCCTACTTTTTCACCTTATTCCAGCTCTTCCCAAACTTAGAGTTATCCTACTTGTCCCCATTGTGACTCAAGTGCTGTAATATCATGGTCTTTTTTATTCTTCATGTCCAATAACATGGCAATAACAAAGGAAGTTAAATTCTTAATGTCTACACACCCACTCACTCCCCTCATTCTCCACCATGGAAGTTGGCAGGAAAAAAAAATGGCTGCTTTTCCTTTTATCAAGTGTGTTGGTCCAGTATGTGTTGCTATCTGGACAGAGCAGATGTGTTCACCAAAGAGCAAGGGAGGCGGGGATTTATTTCTTCAAGATAACCAAAAGGGGAAATTCTTGACTTGGGTTAAGAGAGGATCTTTCTTTTGGTGGGAAGGCCTATTTTCTAAATTATAAGCAGAAATTTGACAAGGAGAGGGGTTTAGAGAATAAGGAGGAATGCACTTCCTTAGGCTCTTGCTGTGCTGATCCCCAGCTCCACGGTCTCCTGTGGACACAAAGCTAATAGGTAAACTCATGGATGTCCCTATTTTGGAAGAAAAATGTCTTATTGCTTGGTCTTCCATTTATAACACAAAGCAGAGTCGTATTTGTATATCTAAATGTAAAACAAGATAATCATGTATGAATATGTAGATTAATTTTTATCTAAAAAGAGAAAATCATTTTGATCACTGGGTGCCACATTTGGTTTACATACAAGCATCTCCTTTTGGGTAGACATGGGCCATGTGGCTTTTGGTGATTCATTCTCACATAAGTGTGTTAATCTCTTGCCCACCCTTCTGCAGGAAGACACTTAGCAGGTGAATGCACAGCACTAGCAGTTACCTGAGCCTCATGGCTGGGTTTAATGACACACAAGTAACTGTCCACACCTGGTGCTCAACTTGAGCATGTCACTGACAGGGATATTGGGGTTGTTTTTTGGTGGGGCAGGTGTGTCTTTGAAGCAGGCCTTTTCATATATAAAAATTTTTAAAGGCAAAACAAGTTTAGATTTTCATCAAATTTTTAGAGCTTCTAAGACTAATTTACAGAATTGCCTGTTTGACTCATCTGTTTCCTTCCACTCTGCAGTTGGAGTTGGGAAAACAGTTGGAGTGAAAACACTTGTGATTTTACATCTAGATGTCTTTCCTACCAGTGCAGAATATTATTTTCTTAAATTCTCTAAGGAGATGTCTTTTATGATAAACCTAAACCCACCCCTATAAAAATTAAGCAAATATTTATCACATTTATTATTAAAAATACTAACATTAAATTTCTTAGTTATGGGGAATTTAGTGAAAAGAGAAGTACATGGATAGAAATGAATTAGTTTATTTCACACTGAGCAGTTAATCAGGAAGTTTTCTTGATATTGTAAATAATCCACGCCTTCGGTTGCAGTGTTCAATTAAAATTCAAGATGATATACAGTAGAGTTGAATTGTCAACAAAGTCAGTTAAACTGGAATGTAAAATAATCAACTTTGTATTTTTTAAGATCACTGCAAAGACAGCTTATGTGATGAACATCAGGAAAGACAGTGACTCAAAAAATCAGTTAACAAAATATATGGCAGGCAAATTACACTCCTCTCTAATAAAAGGACAAATCATTGGATATCGCCAATCTAAAAGTGAACATCTGAGAGAATAAAAACAATGTAATAAAAGCAAAAGTGCTATGCATTTTTAAGGTATTGTTCTTCCATCAGAATTACTAAAGCCACTCCTTTGCCTTGGGAATTCCACACAAAATGAATTCATAAGTGAAGGTATAATCCTTGTTTCTTTTGTAAGCTACATTGACAGGGGGGATAATTTAAACTACCAAGGCATTATTTTACAAATCTTTCATTTGAACATTTCAAATAATATGGAAATTTTAAATTGAATATGGTAACCTGAAAAGGAATTGGAATTATAAATGCTATTTTTAATATTATAAAAAATAATATCTATGGCTTTGTACAGAGCAGAGTATCTGTTAGCAAAGTATAAAGGAAAAGCACACTCTGTAACCAGGCTGAGTGTGAACTTCCTGCTTTGCCCTTCATTTAATTTGTGCATTTTGTGCACAGTAACTGACCCACAAGTGTGTAACAGGACTTGTCAAAGTACATACTCAAAAGAGCTGTATTACTTAGAGGCTATATATTATCTTTCAAGTCAGTATGCTTTCTATGAGAATCACATTTGATGTGCATACTGAAGTGTGGGATAGGGGAAAAAAAGAGGTAGATTGTGTATAGTTTAGTACATGGATCATAAAGGTAGTTTGGGGAATTGCAACTGTGCTTCACAATGCTGCATATTTTTGACTGACTTCAGCACGTCACATAACCTGGTTGTACCTCAAGTTTTTGTCACTAAAATTGAAGGCAGATTGAGAATTTAATACAACACACACATACAATTAATTTAAAATATTTAGTGTCTACCTTGGTTCCTCCTGTTATTATAATTATTAATATAAATATTTTACTTTCCCACTTAGTAATCAGAGTTATGGACTTCCCTTCCCTTTACAATCTGCCTCCATCATCCAGTGGCTTTTTTGTTTTCTTAAAGTCGCATAATCCTTAAAGAGTGTTCTTTCATCCATCAATTGTACATACAAGGATTTATAATATTTAGTATCTTTTCATTGTCAAATTTATAAATAATTTAAAAATTACAGAAGTGCTTTATTCTCAATATAGTTATTGTTTTAAGGGAAATTTGGAGAGAAGCTATAATGTCTGCTGAAGTTGGCAAATCTGCTGGGACTTGACTTTCAGCTCAAAGAAAATTCTGATGCTCTGGCTAGTTGTGACATGTTATTCATCTGCTGATGGATGGCCCAATGTTTAAATGGTAGATCATTGCTCACACACATGTACGCACTTGCACATGCACACACACACACAGAGACAGTGACAAAGTCACAATTGCTTTGCATTACTGAGTTGGGGTATTTTGTGGAATACTTTATAATGAAGCTGTGGTATTAAAACTGAAAAGCTAAAGGTAAAATGTAACAGTTTGTCACAATTATGTTTCATATTGGCAGGTGTTCTGAACTTTCTCTTTGATAACTAGACATATAAATTTCAGTTCTTAAAGCTTTGCAGACAATTTAAAGGCTCATTTATTTCACTGACAGCAAGATGTATGTGCAGCCTGGCATACTGGATGTCTGGGGCCAAAATCGGCACTTTGTTGCTTGCTTGTCTCACAGGGAGTAAATAGTAGCAATTTTTCAGCATAGGCATACTAGCACAAGGTGTTTAGCAAATAAATGAGCATAAGATGACCTGTGGTGTCCTGAAATTACTAAAATTCATGAATAATAAAATGATCTATAGATTGTTAGCAGAGGGCTACAGCACAGGCTAATTTGTAGCCAGTGAAGCTTTACAGGATAATTTATAACTTTTGAAAATTTAATGACTTCATCAATTTTTACCTTTTTTTTTAACCAGTATATTCTCCTGAATACCACTTCCTGCTATGATTTCTTCGTAAGAAAATACCTAAGTAACCAATATGCTTACGCTATTAAGGTATTTTTTTAAAAAATTCCTAGTTATTTGCATTATGCAGAAAGTAACACAGAAGAGAACTTCATCGACTATCTCTATTTTGTTTTAATAGCATTTGTATAAGAAAACACATAATGGTTTTAGGAACAGTGCTTTGGTATCATGTAACTATGCAGTTTATTGGTATTTTTAGATTTTCATCATTTTACCAATTAAAATATCCACTTTAATCATAATATAAATTCTTGTTTTTGTTACAAAATTCACAGGGTAAATATTTCTTAAATGTAAAAATATGTTTTTCTTACACTAAAATTACTTGATGAATACTTTTAATTTTTTTTCAAAACAATAACATTTCCATTTAATCTTTGTTGTCTCAATAAAATGCAATGTTTTGTAGAAACATCTTCTAACATACTCAGATTATTTTCATTGGGTTTATTAGTACGTTTTAGGTATACAGTACTGCCACACTCATCATTAGGATCTTGTACCTTTACATGACAGATCTTGGCTAGATAATTTGTTCACATAATATGAATCTGTCTATTGCAAGAATCCAAAAGTATTCTTTGATACTGTCCACAAATGTTAGTCAACTACAGTAGATGATATAACCATTACCAAAATGGAATGTACATATAAAGAAATACAGTTATTTTATCAGTAATAAATAAAACTGCAGAATATAATTCAAGATGACGTTTTCACATTTAATGTATAATAGTGACATTCCATAAATGCCACTATTTTGTGTTTGCGTGTTTTCATACATTATTTAATCACATCTACCTTATTGAGTTACTTATTTGGGGAGATTTTATTATGATAGTTACTTATTTTTCTTTTATCACAATTAAGCAGAAAATGCACTTATCTGCAATATTTTCTCTTTGAGAGGCTTTTGAAATAACTTTTACAAGAATCTCTTTTAATTACACTTAAAAATTAATTCAAAACATCTGCAGTTCTTTAATAAATATTTTATATAAAATTAAAGGAGAATTCTAGACTGTATAGACAAGTTTAGCAGTGATGTAGATTAATATATTGTGCTATTAATATTCAGATATATAATAATGTTTAATCAGAAAAAAGTGTCTTACATATATTGTGTAGCTTCAATGGCCTAAGAACTATAGTTACCAATTTCTTCCATGTTGTATACTCTTATTAGGTATAGATAAAGAGTAACTAAAGCTACAAGAAGCCTGTTATCTTCAAAATGATTGAAATATTTCCATTCTGATATGTACAATGCACTGTGTGTTCAATACACATCCTAAAATTCCATTTGAGTTAATTTAACAAATACAAGCAGAAATATACAGTCTTGTATTGCTTAACAATAGGGACAAGTTATAAGAGATGCATTACTAGGCAATTCTGTTGTGTGTGTGTGTGTGTGTGCGTGTGTGTGTAAATGTATAACGATACAGCCTTTTATACTTGGCCATTAGGACAGGTGATTATACATTTATGAAATCACATATTTACTGATATTATTTCCTTCTGTCAATTTTCTTTCCACACATTTAAAGATTTTAAATCTATTTTAATGTTCTTACATTTGAGTCTCCCAAATACCCAGAATTAGTATAAGGGAAATAATTACAAGACACCAAAAATATATTTTCATTTTCCAAAGCCTGGATGTTACCTGATACTTATTTTTTTATCTTAATTTGACTCATTTCTCCACATTTTAGGTTTTTAAATTATTTCCATGTTATTTTCAGATATTAATTAATTTTAGAGATGATTATTTTGTTTAAAAAGAAACCATAAAGAAAATGCATGAGTAAGTCTAATGGAAAAGAGAGAAATTGCTGTCAGACCTTTTTGAAAACAGGGAACAGGAATTTAAATGCCTCTAGGCTTTAACCGTACATTTTGTGAAAGATTCAAGGTTCACCTTCACTTTTGCTGCCGGAGAGACAATACCATTATTCTCTTAGTTTCAATCTAGGAACTATCTATGATAGGACCCTACTTGAATTGCCATTTAACTCCTCACATAGTTTCGTCCTTATGTAGACTCCAGGTCCTTATAGTTTCAATTTTTTTCAGTCTGTATATGCTTTGCCTTAGAATTAATATGTTTCTTGATGAACAGGTAGAAACTCTGCTACCAGATTTCATTAAATTATCATTGTAAACAGAAACTGAGATGCAGTATGTAAGCATAGAAATTGAAATAATTTGAAGTAAAGTTTAGTATTTAAAAGCAAAACAACCCCCTAAAAAAACCCTTTTGATTGGGTTCTTCAGGTTTTCACTTATATTTTTCTTTAAGTACAGACACATCTACCAACTGTACCATGTTCTCTAAGTTATCACATTTCTGTCTTTTATGAACAAAAGGGTTTTTGTTTGTTTGTTTGTTTGTTTGTTTTGTTTTTGTACCAGGGATCAAACTCAGGACCTTGAGCTTGTGATGCAGGTGGCAGCACCACTGAGCTAAATCCAGGGCCCTAACAAAGGGTTTTTTTATTAAATAGTTGGCAAATATATAATTTTTGATTCTGTTGTATTTTCTCTTTGCTTTGCTTTGTTTTGTTTGATGCTGAGAACTGAACTGGGGCCTTGCACATGTTAACCATATGTTAACATTATTTTTTATTTTATTTTTTATTTTTTTGGTACTGGGGATCAAACTCAGGACCTTGCACTTGAAGGCACTGAGCTAAATGCCTGGCCCGATATTTTCACATTATAATTTTATAAATACTACCTAAAATATATTTCATCTCCAAATGATAATAATAGCTATCAGTACCTCTGAAGTTATAAAAACTCAAAAAAGAAATATTGAGTAAATTAATATGCATATAATACACATAAGTAAAATTATAAAAATTGCAGCATAGAATTCATTGTTAATATCATAGCTGGTTATCTGTACATCTAACAAGTAAAATGTTTTTGTTAGCTGGTAAAATTTTGCATTATAACATCATATGAAGAGAAATATATTACAATAAAGGACAATTCTTAGGTTCCCTCTTGAGCAAAGGTAGCATCCCTTTGAAAAGTATGTTATAAATAATGTGGATTAAAGTTATGAGTTATCTTCATTTTCCTTATCTGCAAAACTGTTTTTTGCCTGCTCTTAATTGAATTTCCTAATCTGGAGTTTGTCAACTTCTGTTACTCTTGAAATATTTGACTTGTCTGCAAAGGTATTAATCTCAGTTTTCTCATCTTCACTGCAGGTCCTGGCATAATTCCTTTCCATGTATAATCAACAACTTAATTCTTCTTTATAAACTTTAGTTTTTATTCCCTCAACGCTTCCTTCCTTCAGAACATCAAAGTATGTATGTCCTTTTGTATCAATTTAGCTAGGATTTGAAACCAGAGACACCACACACATCCTAGGCAAGCACTCTACCACTGAGCTACATCCCAACCCTTTTATTTTTTGCTTTATGACACAGTTGTACTAAATTGCCCCAGCTGAATTTGAATTTTCAATCATCCCATTCCAGCATCTTAAATTACAGATGTGTGCCATCATGCTTGGCTACCATACCAAAACATGTTGTATCTTGATATGGAATGTTTGAACAATGTCTTAGTGTCTGAGAAAGACCTTGGTGAAGTAGGCAGCCAAAAGTAGGCACCAGAGTTCCCCATGTCTAAATTCAATTCAACAGTTTCCTCTAGAAGTTAAGATAAAAAAGCAAGTCTGTTGCTCAACAGGTTAAAGTAAAGATTTGTAAAATAGTCCTTTCTTAAAGCAAATAACTCTGTATTTCAGACTTTTGTTCTTTAAAAACAGAGGCTGTTCCTAGTGTTAAAATATTTCTCCAATTTTCTGATTTGATGGTTTGATAAACTTTTTGGTTAATAATTTTGGCTTTTACAACATAAGCACTGAGTATGTCATCTACTTAAAAACATTCTTAAATCAGGATAATAATAATAAACATATATTGATTTATTATTCTTGAAAAACAGCAGGTTTCTTAGGATTATCTTTAGAAGCATTCAACTATTTAAACATATTAATGGCTTACAGGTTAAGCATATTAATGGCTTGTAGGAACTAAAATATTTTTAAAGTTGCAGTCTTATCTGAAAACAATTAAATTAGAGCAATTTAAAGTGAGGATATGTGATCAACTTTCCTTAGCTACTAGTTTTGATGATCTTTCTTACAGAACTTGATATTGAGTTCTCTTCTTCCTTAGATCCTTCTCACTGGAATTAATCAGCATAATATATACATTAACTCTTTACTTCAGAATTCACACCTGGTGTCTGAGAAACATTGCCATAATTTTCACTAGTGTCATTCATCATTTGTGCTATTACCTCTTTTCACTTTGTCACTGAACCAACAGCTCGAATGAGAAACTTTTATTTTACTCATTTTAACATAGTATTTTTCTTATTTATAAATTCTTATAATCCCATAACTGAAATCTCTCAATTGTCAAGTAGTTACTCTTAATAGAGTGAAAATGAAGACTTGCCATCCTACACTTCCATGGGATACTGTGTTCACTACTCTGTATTCATTTAAATGAATCCTCTTACTACATCCTGATGATTACCTAGCTTTCTTTTCATTGAGTTTATTTGTACTTTTTAGGTATATATAGTACAGTTACATTCATCATTGGGATCTTGTACCTTTACATGACTTGTTTTGGTTCTCATTTTTCCCCAAACCCCTGCCCTCCCTTCACCCCCTCCACCCTTCCCTATTGATTAGCTAGCTTTCTTTGCAATGATTTGATATGTGATACCTATTTTTCTCAATGCTCTTTTCTCATGGAAAGCAAGATTAAAATTGGTATACATTTGGGCTGGGAATTTAGTGCAGTGGTGCTGCCACCTGGCTCACATGCATATAAGGTCACAAATTCTACCCCAGCTACAAAAAAAAAAAAAGAAAGAAAGAAAGAAAAGAAAAGAAAGAAAGAAAAATCAGTACACATTTGAAATTATAAGTTATAAAACAAATACTGATATTTTGTTGTATTGTAAAGGACAATCTTGGGCCAGGGATTTAGCTCAGTGGTTCTGGTGCTTGCCTTGCAAGCACAAGGGTCCAAGTTCAATCCCTGGTACCAAAAATAGATAAATAAATAAAGGGCAATTTTATAAGCAAAATCTTGGTTTGTGAGCATAATTCATTCTGGAAAATTTTTTTGTAATCCAAAGCACTTATGTAACAAAACAAATCTCCACATAAGAAATAAGGAAAACTCAGATGATTTATTTGTTCCACAACTCAAAAATATTCATATAAAATGATTACTATACTGTAATGTAATATAAAATAATAAAGAAAATGAAAAATATAAAGAAAAACTGCAATCACTTTTGAAAACCTTTGTGGCTAGTGTGAGAGACACAGAGAAAGGTTATTGTGCAGGACAGCTTTCAGTATCACTAATGGAATCACTGCTATCTATTGACTCAATTGAATCTTTTTCTCATGTAACTTTAACAAGTAAGTTATCCAATGACACTCGCTTTTGCCTCCTCTTCAGAATTTCACAGAAATATGACATTGCATTGTCATTACACAGGTTCATTGTCTCCACTGCTATAGCCTTATTTGGATGGTGCTTTTCTACAGAATTTTGCACTGTTTCTCACATTTTATATACTTCATAATCTCATTTGTAGTAAGGGATTCACCTCTGTTTTCCTCCTCTTTCTCTGCAGAACAAATCCCCTTCATAAACTTTTGCTGTTGCAAGATGATCACTCAGTGGAGAGAGCAGGAGAGAGAGAGACAGAAAGAGAGAGAGAGAGAGAGAGAGAAGAGAGAGAGAGATGGACAGAGAGAGAACCATTGGCTCTGTTGTGCTTATGTGACATTTAATGCTACATAGTACCTGTACTGCAAGGCATTGCTTGTTTAACAAGTTAATTAAAACTTATTAGAAATATATGCTCAGGGCCGGGGATTTAGCTCAGCAGTAAAATATATGCTTATCTTGTGGAGCACTTGCAGAACAATTTACCATTAAAGGTTTCACTGCAAATTCTACTCAGTTCTAGAAACTTTCACAAGGCTTCTCAAATTTGTCATTTTCAACTACTTAAGAAAAGATTTTTTTTTTTTTTTTTTTTTTTTTTTTGTACCAGGGATTGAACTTGGGACCTTGTGCATAAGAGACAGGCAGCAGAATCACTGAGCTAAATCCCCAGCACAAAACAAATCTTAGCTTTAAGATCTTGACATCCACTATATATTGAAGAAATGGTAAATGTTTTCACAGTGTAGCCAATAGCCCTTTTGATGGGAGATTTTTATGGCCCATTGTACCTAATCCTGATTTTTCTGTCATGTTTTTCAGAAAGAAATCCTAAATACAATCCTTAGTAAACTTTTTGTATTGAGTCTGCTTTCTGGGTAAATGAGCCAGTGAGGTATGGTTATACAACACAAACAATATAATATTTGGATAAATCAAAAAAATCTATAAATAATTTTCTAAGAAAACTTTAAAATTATTGAACAAAATGGGTACTGAGGAAATGAAAATCACTATAGACATCTATGGGAAAAGTTTAAATTGTATCATTTTCTCTGAAATACACTGAAGAACATGACAAATTTATCAAATATTATTAGAGACTATCTGGTCTTACATTCAATCACATATTTTAATATAATATTTAATACAACATATATGGTAATAAATTTAAATGTTTGTCTTGAAGATATTTAAAATAGTGTGGCTTACAGTTTAGGAAGTCAAAATTGATTTACATGGAAATGTACATTCAAAGCCCTAACATGTTACAGTTGAATACACAATGATTCAATATAGAATTCACAATAGCAGTCACAGTTTGGAATATAGAAATAAAATGATTTCAGAAATAAACAAGTACTGTCAAATTTTTTCTTGGGTTGAGAATCTTCTCTCTGGGGGGAATTTTTTATGGTTGTAAATTTATATATTTCATGAAATTTGACCAATACACTCTAAAGACTTTAGAGGAAAAATATTGCTACTACTTTTATGTATTTATGTTAGGAATCCAAATAAATGGGAAGTGTTCAATACATACCTTTAAAATTTTCTTAGCATTAGTTTAAACTCCACATGCACTACAAACATGAAATCTATGGTACCCTTTTTAGATGTAACAAAAGAAGCTGAGAACAAAGGAGACAAATTATAGCCAATCCTATTTCCTACTCCGATCCATGTCGTTCCTATCTTCAATAAAGCTGCTGAGAGTCATTTCTTCTGAGTTTAAAAGACCATGTAAGAAAGATGATACACATAAGCACATAAAACTAATTTATAAAGCATAATGAATTTACAAAATATTTATAAGGATTATATGCCAATGATATAGCATGCAGTGCTGACAAAGACAGTTCCATTTATGAATGTGCTACACTACCTTAATTCACTAATAGTACACATTCTCAAATATAGCAACTACAACTGGCAGAGGGTTAGATCTGACAATTACTGGTATTAACAGATGTCTTTCTCTGTCACTTCGTGTTATTGCTATTCTGTTCAATTTCCAGTGTCACAGAGACCTAGGCCTCTTATCAGAAAATTTGACGATTCTGTCATTTGACCTTGAATACCCCTGCCTCTATTTTTTTGATTGAGTTTATTGGTACATTTTAGATATACAGTACAGTTACATTCATTACTGGGATCTTGTACCTTTACATGACAGGTGTTGGTTCTCATTGCTTCCCCTTGTCCCTGCCCTGCCTTCACCCCCTCATCTGCTCCCCATTCACAAACACTTTATTTTTAAAGTCCTTAACTCATCAAAACTGTAAGCATACATATAAATCTTTATTCTAGGGATCTCAGTAAAATATTCAGATGTTTGAATACAAACCCACTGTATATTAATTATTATAAAGTATTTTAGAAATTATGGTCTAATAATAGCAGTGTTTGGTGTGTCTAAGTAATAGAGCATTTGAGACAGATAAACTATTTTCTAGTCTTGAGTAGGTGCTTATTTTTGTAAATGACTTTGCAAAACCTTTTTCATTTGTAAAAGTAAAAAAAAAGAAAGGTATGAGGCAATATCCTTGCAGCTTCTCTACTTCATAGAAATATAGTGACAATCAAGTGAGATTCTAGAGTTCAATGTACATCTTACCTCACCTATATTACATACTAACTGTGTCTTAATTATTTTATTATCATCGCTGATAAACCCTACCTGACACCCACATATAAAAGAGGGAAAGGTTTATTTTGGCTCACAGTTTGTAGCGGTTTCAGTCCATACCTGGCTCAAAGACAGGGTAGCAAGACGAAGGGGCATCTCAGGGGAGAAACCACTCATGTCAGGGAAGAAAGAAAACAGTGAGCCTGTATTCTGTCTTTTCCTTTTATATTTTATTTAGGATACAAACCAGTTATTGATTAGGGCCACCCACACCAAGGGTGGGACTTCTATCTTCAATAAATTTATTTATCCACACACAAAACCAATTAGTGGAGTAATCTAGTACTACACACCCTTAATCTCAGTATCACACACCCATGATCCAGCCTTTTCTGGAATCCCCACCCCCAGTGGGCCCATGAAGCTTTGGGGAAACATCTAGGTACAAGCCAGAATACTCAGAATGTGTCCATGACTACTGATCCTCAGAATTACTTAAGTTTATCACATTGGGAAAAGTGCAGAAAAGCATTTATTTACATCATCAGAGTTAAACTTCCTGAGGGAATGTTGTATAGGAATCAGTAACTTCACAGTCTTCCCTTCAAAAAATCCTTTTCTTCACAAAGAAGTAAACACACAAGACCACACAGTTCTAGCTATACTTTTGAAATTTACTTGCTGTATCTTGATTTTTAAAATTAATTTAATATGACCTTGTAAAATTATATGTAACTTTTTTTCATGTGTTATTATTGTGAAATAGGAAAAAAGATCCAAAGGAGAAGGGGAAGTGGGAAGGATTGAGGAAAGGAAAGAAGGGAATGGAATTAATATGAGAAAAGGAAAAAATGGAAACAAACTCTTTGCAAATAGGGGAGGGTGGAGGGGTTGAAGGGAGGATGGGGAAATTGGAAAGAAAAAATAAGAACCAAGATAGATTATGTAAAGGTACAAATTTCCAATGATGAATGTCATTATATTGTATACCTAAAATGTAGCAATAAAATTAATATTTTAAAAAATCTTTTTACAAAGAAACAAAAATTACTTATTACAATGTTGATTTAATAACAAAGAAGTGTGCATTTGAAAGAATTATGTAGTTCATTAGTTCAGCTGTCATTAAACATTTTTCTTCCAATTTTCAATTAACATATTTAAAGTTCACTTTAAGTAAAAATAAAATTTGATTCTTTTTCAAAAAGTATTAATTTTTAAAATAAAAGTCTATTAGGTAGTCATTTTATGATTTATTGTTTTGGTCATATAAGAATTCATAAATATATATTACAACTAATCTGTGAAACAAAATTCAATAGAGAATACTTGTGCAGTGAATTTTTTAAAATCAAAAATAACAAAGCTTTAGGAAGAGAAAAATATACATACAAGAACAAACTTGAACATAAACTATTATTTCTAAATCTGCCCCCAAAAAATTTATATGTAAAAAACATGATGAAAATCAACAATGAAAGAATTTAGGATAAAACCGCAAAATGAGAGCCAAGACTTTCTCTGGTCCTACCAATTACATAAAAATTTGAACCTTTTAAGCCTTTCAAAACAAAACAAACAAACAAACAAACAACACTCTTCCTATGTACTTCAGGTTGGCCTGAACTCATGGCAATCCTTCTCCTGCCTCAGACTTCTGAGTGCCAAGATTACAGGCCTGCGCCGCCATGTTTGGCTCAAACCATTTTTAATTCAGTATTTCACCATGGGACTTTTGGGTTTATGTGGGCTTCTCATAATCAGACTCAAATGTTTATTTCTGATATTTATATCAAGTTACAGTGGTGTTACCTGTTTTAGACAATATAAAATGATTGTCTTTTCCTTGGCAATTCAGACACATTCAGTGAAAATGCCAGCGAATATGTGAATATCTTACTAGTCCTAGAATTTTAACTAATGGTTTCAGTGTTAATTGATACAAACTAATAAATATGTTTATAATAATTATAAAACAGATATTTTTCTAACTCCAGTATTACTTTCATAATTTTGTTACATTTTACTATAAAGGTCATAGTCTATGAACTGAATAGTCTATGCAGTGTGTTTTAAAATTTCATATGCTAGCCACCATTCAAACATTTCTGTTCAGTGTTTGCAAATACAGACTTTAAATTGAGCTCAAAGCAGTACTACTAGAATTTAGTTGCACTTGTACTCTTATAAGTGATTGAGGCTTATGCCGTCTCTTTATGCCGTCTTACTGCCATCTCTTTATGAATAATTATGTGTATTTTATGTGGAATTACTTGCTTCCTTCTTTATACATGTAGTTATTTTGAAGTATGTATGGTTTAACTTGGATTTACGGAACTCTGAGACTATAAGAGATGAGTGAAAATTTTAAAATACAATCAATAAAAAGACTAGCAAATAATTATATATAGCAAACTTTTTTGAAATTAAAGAAAAAATAGAAATTAAGTTACAATTAGATTACATAGACATTTTTTCAGCTTTAATTGAGTTTATGGGTACATTTTAGGGATACAGTACAGTTACATTCATTGTTGGGATCTTGTACTTCTACATGACAAGTCTTGACTCTCATTTTTTCCCTTACCCCTGCCCTCCCTTCATAGACTTTTAAGTCAACAAATTAATAAGAGATTCTATTTAATCAAATATTTTTGATCATTCATCAAATTAATTATACATTTAGCATAATGATATCATGGGTTATGCTTGCAATGTTTTAGAAGATTAAAAGGTTGTTTGGATAACAAGTAAATTTTATTTGATAATTCTAAGGAACTGTTCTATTTTTAGAATTGTGGTTTATTCAGTTTTCTCATATTTTCCATGTCTTTGTCCTCATTTCTAGTTCCTGAAGTTATCTACTATATTATTATTTTAAAATACAGTAGAAATTATTGAGCAATAGAAACTATTATATTTATTCCAGTTTATTGGATTAAAAACACTTAAAATATATTTTCAAACACTGAAAATTCATATTTAATTGTAATTCCTATATTAGAAAAGATGTTTGTTTTTCCTAACATTTTACAGGACTAAATAATATTGTTTGATTTTTTATTAAAACTTTAGGTCAATGAATAATTCAAAAATTGATGTGATTTATTTCTTTTCTCAGATTGCAAAACCAGTAGGGTAGAGGGGAAAGTAAGGATAATAATGTAAAAGAGTGAGCTTCAGTAAAGACACCTATCTGTGTTCAGTTGTGGATTTTTTTATTCAGAGTTAAGCACATTTAATTGGTATTGCTATGTTTTAGTTTTAAAAATAATGTATCTATACTTAGTAGCCAGAGATTGCATTACTAAGTCTTTGCAGAGATGGTGCTGATCAAACTGAATAAGCAAGGCAGAACAACTCAGTTGGAAACATACCTCTTACAAAATACAAAAAAATTATCTCAAAACAGATCAGTGCCTGCAATATATAAGATGCAATTATAAAACTTGTAGAGCAAAATATTTACAATTCTTGTGATCTTGAATTAAGAAATAGTTTATCAGCTATTACCCCCAAAATAAGCAGCAAAATAAAACCAATGATAATTGTTATCAAAATTAAAATTCAATGCTTCAAATGACATTAAAATGTAAAGAAAAATCATTTAGAAAATAATATTTGGAAACCATATTTGTTAACAGCCTAATATCCATAATACAGCTTATCAAGAAAAAGATAAACCATAGAATTTTTAAAATGAAGAAAGTATTGTATAAAGACATCTCCGAACAAGATATACCTAAAACAATTGAAAATACATCCACATATAATTGTATAAGGGTTTTCACAGCAGAATTATTCTTAATTACTAAAATCAGTCATTGGGTTTAGGAGAAAGGAGAATGGTCAGTGGTTGAAAAAAAGCAAAGCTTTTCTTTTTGCTATGGTGAAACTCCTGAATTAGATATTGAAATTCACTAAATTCTACACTGTAAAATGATGACTTATATGGTATATTTGTATTATATCTCAAGTTAAGATATTGGAAAATATTACTGTGCTTGAGTGTAGGTAAATGTATATTTGTGTATCTGTGTTTGTTTCTATTAATAATATATGCAGTTGGGGATTTAGGGTAATCTGTGCATTGGGGCTCATATCATCAGACATAGCTTTTTCAGGGGTAGTATTTTGAAGCATAAAGTTCTTCACATGAAATTTTACATGAATTAAGGTTTGTTAATGACTAATGAAAGACTGAATATTTAGTATATAATAATGTATTATATACTATAGTATATATTATTATATATTTATATATACTATATAATATTTAGTTTGCTCTCTGCTTTTCGCTCCTGCTCTCCCTCTCTCTTCAGTAGAAAAGTGGGAAATATTTATGTCAAGACTTTTGCCAAATATATTATTTACAATAATAGTGTATATATTCAGAATTTTCTTTGTCATCAACCAATAAGTATATACAATATGATTTACAAATGAATATAATATGCATTATACACTTATATTGAAATGAAAGGAATTCATAATATATTTATCAAGAATATTGGATTAGTGTTTCTATTAGTCCACATACCATACTGCCTGTCTTTGCTTGGATCCGTTATGATTCAATGCAATTTAATATAAAATTAAAGAATATGAGGGAAATACTATACTCTTTTCACTCATTTATCTTCAGCTGTTCAATAAAAGCAATATTACGTTCTTACAGTCATAACAGGTCTAAACAGATGTGGCTATCTTACCTAGAGAAAACTGAAAAGGTACAATTGGTAAAGTAATTTGCTGCCGTGCAATGTTTTTAATCATGTGCTTTATATAATTAAAATTAAACAAGCGAAACTGAAAGTTCACACAGTGAAAATTTTATCCTTCTGCTTAATGCAGCATATTATTTCTATGAATAGAAGAATACTCATTTGTCAGTTTCCTTTTATTTACTTTTCTTAAAATATCTGAAATTTGAGCAGGGCGTGGTGGTGCATGCCTGTAATCCAAGCACTCGCGAGTTTGAGGCAGGAGTATCTCTGTCAGTTCGAGACCAGCCTCGGCTATATAAGTGAGTTCCAGGTCAGTCTCAATAACATAGTGAGACCCTCTCTCAAAAAACCAAAAAACAAATCAAAGTAGCTGAAATTTTCATTATTAGTATCCAGCCTCATGGGGAAAAGTTCTTATCTTCAGTAATGTATTATACACATATCAATCCTTATGCTAACATGTAAAATTCAGTGTGTCCTAACTAAACCTGAAAACATTTTTATTATAAAACATGCTATGTGCTCTTTACATTTTTACAGGCACTAGCAAAACAATAAATTGAAGTTACTTACAGCATAAATAGCTTTCATGAGAACCTCAGAGATGCTATTGATGCAAAAGGAAAAAAAAATTATTTTTTGTTTGTCTGTTTTGGTTTGGTTTTGTTTTTGGTGCTGGGGATCAAACTGAGCACCTTGCACTTATTAAGCAGCCGTGGGCACCAAAAATAATTTTCAATAATAGGTGTTCCACTGATATTGATACTAGAAAAACAAATTATTCATGTATCATTCTGTCATCTTTTTGATGATAAGCATGGTTAAACTGAAAGACCATTATTAGTTATTAAATGTAAAAAAATATAGTTCTACCTTTAACATTGCAACCACATTTCAAATACCTACATTTTTTAAAAAATATAGGATATATTAATACAATATTTAGTCCAGAAAGCATTTAGGATTGTTGAGTATCTGAAACATTTTCTTAAAGTATTCTATTAATTCCTATTAAGAATATATTTCTACTAATAGTTTCATTTTTTTTACCTTATTCATTTTAAGAGAATTTATTAATATGTTACGGCTATTTAGAGAATACCATTAATATCTGCACAGTGAACACATATATTTGTCTTGTAAAAACAAGACAATAAATGTTTAGTGTTACCAGAAGATGCCATTTGTTAGATCTGTATTTCTCAGCTTGTCTGAAATAATAAAATAATTCATTTTAGCAGAAAATAGTTTTCATAAAAACTCAAAATTCATTTAATGAGATTATCCAGAATGTCCTTTTTAATATATAACTTTAGGCAAAGATTATAAAAGTAAACTTTTGACAATCTTAATTATTTTAGTATCATTTCAGTATAAAGTGTTTTTTTATTCCTTTGTCTTGCCACTAGGTAGAACCAGCAAACTTTGTAATTTCTATTAATATATTTTTTGTCCTATGTGTATATTAACTCTAAATATCTTGAAGTAAACACTCAAATTTCTCAACTCTGTTGCGCTTATCGAAAAGTAATTACCAGTCTAACAATACTGTGATCCAACAAAACCTCAAAAGCAAAAAATATTATTACCAAATATATCTTGAGTTATTAAAATTTATCAGGCACTTGAGAACTTTGGGGGTGGCAAGACTGGCGGTGGAATCGCTGAGCTAAATCCCCGACCCCAATGATCTTTAACAAAATAGTACAAAGCTATTTTACTTTATGCATGTAATGGAAGAGCCTGTTCAAAGGCATCATTTTGGTAAAATTTGTCAAGATGTTTAAGTAGCAGTAGGCCTAAGACTTTGTTTTGTTTTGTTTTAGGGACAAGAAAGTTGTTGATCTGTGCAAGATTTGCTCTGAGGAACAGAGGAGTTCTAGTGGAGTGAATTTTTATGAGTTGGTTAAATGTGATTTTTTTCTCAGTATTTATCTTTTAGAAAGGAAGATAATGTTGTTTTTTAAGTACAAAAAGATGTGCATAAGTTGAAAATGTTGTAAGAACAAAATGTAACATATTTTATTATACGCTAAATATAGCGTGGAGCACTCATCAGGTGAGGAAGCTGATATGGTTTGGAGGAATTTCAAACAAAACACAATTGGATCAATTTATTCTTCATAGAGCCTTTAGAGAACATGACAAAATGCTGGCACATAGCTGCTTTAAAGACATGTTGAGCTTCAGTAAAACATGTCATGATCATTTTGTAGATGTGAATAGTAAAATAGCTTATGAATGGCATTGAACATTGCTTAGTAGATGCTTGAAAAAGTGTGGAAGACTTTAATTAAGAATAAATGAGATAATTGTCTAGAGTAGTATACTATTATTGCTTTACGTGTCCAGCAGTAGGTGGTCATTTATAAAGAATGAATTGCTTCTGGAAATACAAGCATCAATTGGAAAAGGCACAAAAATAAATGATCAATGTTTGAGTTTCCATATAATAACCCAACTGATAAGATTATCATGCTATGGAGACAGAAGTAAATAATAAGGCCTTATAGATGGTAGTAGATATTAATGAGAAGGAAACATGACATCTATAGTTAAAAATTTTATCTCATTTATTTCTGAACATTTCAAAAATGAAACTGACACATAAGTATGCATACTTCAAATACTTTTAAATATAAAATATATTCAGACAAATTACGCTGAACTAATAATTCCCTAAAATTATCTAAGTAATCTTTATAGCTATATAGAATTAGGTTCATAAAGATGATATTTAGTTTTACATGAAATAAAAAATAGGCATTCTGAACTTATAGTTCTCTTAAAATATGGATAAATACAGAAAACCTTTTTTTAAAAAAGTAATATGTTTAAAATATGAAACATTATTGAATACATGTATTTTAATTCATCTTTATAAGCATTTGACCACAAGAGATATGTGTAATGCTTTGTAAAGAATCTCAGAGTGTGGAAAAGTGCATGCACAATGCATAGGCAAAACAACAGATGAGATACATGGACTCAAAGTGAAAAAATGTTGTTGATGAGTCTCTCTGTCTTCATTTGATCTGAGAGTTTGTTTTTCTGTTTTTTGTTTTTTGTTTTTTTTTCCTTTTTTTGTGAAAATTCCAGAAAGCTAATAGTTGATCTCAACATATGAAATGTTATCACTGGAGATGAAATTTCAACTCTTAGTTGAATTTGTAAACGTGTCTTATCATCCAGAGATAAGAATACTAGAAGAATGAGGGTCAAGCTGTTCATTATTACTTGTGACCTAGCCATAGACCTAGAAATCATAGAATTATAAAAATCTAGATATCATTGTCAAACTAGGTTATTCACAGGTCAAGGAAAAGCTTCAGTGAGTTGGTTATGAATGATAAAACAACAAAACTTGGCGGGGGGGAGAACAACAAAATAGCCTTAATTAGATGGATGAAAACAGAAAGTAGCACAGTTACAGACTATTATAACTGTGTTTGAGACTTTGGCACCATGTTTAACACTTTAGATGAAAAAACACAGAGCTTTAAAATAGTTCAGTAAGGTGTACAGAATTCAAATAAAACTCATTGTTTTTATTGTAAATTCTCAACATATTACATATGGACACTCCTGGATTAACTTCATTCATTTGAAAGCACATCCCCCATATCTATATTCAACTACTTTGTTTGTAAATAAAAAATAAAATTCACATTATATAAAAATGTTGAAAATATAAAGTTAATTAAGGCAGAGTTGTTTCTCTTTATAGAACTTACAATTTTTTACTGTAATAACAGAAAATAAAACCTAGTTCAGCTGTTATGATCTCAGTTGAAAATCCAGAGATCTGTGATTATTACTCACAAATGGACTGAGGTGTGGGTCCTTTTCTCTGTGGTTCTTTTGACTAATAGCAACACAATGGCAAGGTAGTTCTAGGCCTCATGTCTACTAAACACGTTATCCTAAGGAGCCGGTGAAGGCTACTCTTTTCAACCAAGATCTTTATCGAGCATTTAATAAAGTGGAGAGTCAACAGTAGTGCGGCCAGTACAGTGGCCAGGGTAAGATCCACCTAAGGAGCGGGAAACAGGAAATACATTGATTCTAAATATTTTATAAATTATAAAGTCAATCAAGGGCTATGCTGCTTATTATAGGCATACCCTGGCAATTTTTACATTTATTTTAAAATAACCACCAGTAAAAAGCACGTTTTCATCTAAATTTTATTATTCTACATATGTGTAGTTTACAGTGCATATATCCAAATGTACAAACAGTATGATGCATTTTGACACATCAGCTATATAACTACTAACTTCTTCACAAACACATGTATATCAGCTCTGGAAGTTCTATTGTGCCCCACATTTTCAGTCATTCCTTGCTAAAACCCCGGAAACAAATATTGCAGATGAGTTCAGCTGTGATTGATTATTTATACCTATATTTCAACTTTATATTAATACAACTTATTATGTGTATCTGGTTTCTTGTTACTATTATGCAGCGTCAGCAGTCATTGTATTGATTATTGAATAATATCCTGTTGTGTGATGTGTTCACTTATCTGCTTGTTAGTAGATGCAGTTATCCCTAGTTTTTGGCTGTTATGGATAGAGCTGCTAGTTTATTATTATATGGCATTACATAATTTCCTTAATTTCAAGAAAAGGACAAAACAAACAAAAATGTTGACTGTAAGATGTTTATTTTCAACTTATAAAAGGCCTCCGAGAGAATTTCAAAGTATTTATTCTGTCTTCACACCTTTACATATCATACAAGTTCCAATTCTTTTACATCCTGTTGACAATTATTGTCAATCTGTGCAAATTGCTATCCTCCTGGTGTTTATATTTCTGCTTTGCTATAGTCTAAAAATGCTTTTCTGTATTGATAAATGGTGTTGAGGACAGATGGAATCAAATACTTGGACATCCTTCTTTATGTTGAACCTTGCTGAGGTATAATTCCTATAATTCTGAAACTAAGTTTTCATAGATCTACTATATAAAATGAGTGAAAGTTATGATTATTTCTTAATTGTGGGGGGGTACCGAGGATCAAACTCGGGTCCTTGTGCTTGTGAGGCAGGCAGCAGAACCACTGAGCTAAATCCCCAACCCTACTTCTTAATTATTTATTGCCTTTTTTAATCTACTACCTTGAAATCTAAGAGCCTATTCCATTTCTTCTAAGTAATAGCATTGCAGTTCATAATATAGGCACTGAATGTAGCAAATGCATTCATAACTGATTCCTAGCTAGTTATAAGTTATGAATGCATGCTTGTTCAGTTATGGTATCTCCACATATTGAAAGAACCTTTGTATTTTAGGGAGCTGTAGCAGCCTGGAAAACCTCAGTACTTTGTAGTTACAACCTGAAATCACCAAAGAGGTAAGGACATCCAGAAAGTCCATGCAGTTTTGTCTAGCATACAGTGGTAGGAATTGTCATGAAATTACAGAACATTTATGTTTGACCAATGAAAATATCTATTTTTTGTTTGTTTGTTTGTTTGTTTTGGTACCAAGGATTGAACTCGGGTCCTTGCGCTTGCAAGGCAGGCGCCAGAACCACTGAGCTAAATCCCCGGCCCAATATCTTATATGGATGAGTTCTGTCCATTTTTTGCAACTTTCCAGTTTTCCTGTCAAAATCCATATACTGAGGTCAAAACCCCCAGTTGACTGTATTTGGGGCATATGTCTATAATAAAGCAGTTAAAAGTAAATGAGATCATAAGGGGGTTTTAATCAGGCCTGTTGTTCTATATGAAGATGAAGTCTCAGAGACTTCTTTCTGTCCATGAGCATACACATGAAATATGTGAAGACACAGCAAGAAGGCAGCAGGCTATGACCCAGGAAATAAAGTTTACCAGACACTAAGCTTGATGACACTCTTTAGTCTTTGATCCAGCTTCCAGAACTGTAAGGAAATAAATTCCTGTTGTTGGAGCACTCAGCATGTGGTATTTTATCATTACCATCCTTTGCAAATGACTATACCAACCCTTTCCTGCTATCTTTCACACTGTTGGTGTTGGTGGTATTTATGCATTTAAATGTTAAGGAATCTCTTACTTTTCTCTTATTTACTGAAAATATCCACACAGAAATCCAAGACTCACACCTAAGTACTGTAACTCTAAACGTCCCTTCACAGCATGAAAGGCAAAGCATGTGGGATTACAAGTAGTAGAAAAAAATTCAAGTTTACTTAAAATAGCAGATTATAGTCCACAGTCTTATGTCCTTCTAAAGATATCATGTAGATAGAACAATCCTGTAGAAATAATTCAGGATATTTCTATTATATTATTTTAAGTGCTGTAGATTCTTTAAAATGCAATTCTCTAAAGTGGGCAATACTTGATATTCTGAAAATGACCAATTTACTACAATCAGGTTCCTCTAAATTATAAAGACATTACCGTGTTATACTCTTTATGTTTATTTATGGGACCTCCTTTTATATCAGTAGTATATTTATTGTATATAGTGACTATACATCTCAATCTTTCAATTTAGAAGATAATTATTTGTTAAGACTGCACTCTATAAATTAATTAAATTGAATGCAATTCATGAGAAGTTTGGTTTAGAGGATTTTTTAGTATTGAAAAATTAAATGACCTTAATTTTAACAACCTTGTAAGCAATAAAAAGACATGAAAATGTAGCTTATTCCATATACTTTAATCTCACAAATCCAATTAGTAAAACTGCCTTGTTTCCATGGTAAATACCTAGAATTTAGCGCAGTGCTAAACAAAATATTTCAAAGGAGTGAATTATACTAACAGTAAGTTCAAAAAGTTGAAGAACCCAAGACTGCAGTTAACAATACATTTACTGTATTCTATAAGGACTTCAATATTAATAAATTTGAGATTTATTCCTCTTAATTAACATCACTGTCAGTAACCCTAAATATTATATAGGAGAACAATTGTCATTGATATTTTAATGTACTCTCAAACTGTCAGCATGGGTATTACATTAATTTTTAAAAGGAAAGAAAAAAATTGGAAATCCACACTTAAAATATTGAGCTAATTCTGACATTGTTAATTTTGTCTACTTTTTTGCAATTATTACGAAGGACACTGAGCAGGTCTATAAGCACATTAAAAGTCAATATACCCAGCAAGAAAAGATTTGAAATATTTTTAACAAAGCAAGAACTTCTAGTGTTATATATGTTTAAATTATTATATTACTGTCTTATTCAATTGCACGCTGCTCTCAAAGTTACAAAATTTGAAACACAATTTTTAATGAATTGTCATTTTAATTAGTTTAAGATTCATTTTCATTACTGTCTAATTGAAGTTTTATAGTCCATTTGCTTGATACCTTTGTGGTACATATATTTGTTTGTTTATTTTTGGCTTTTAACTTGGGGATTAATCTTAAAATTATATTGTCCAAACAAAGAAATAATACTAATATCTGTTAATCGCCTTTAATGATTGAATCATTCATTTAATATTGTTTGCAATTCTTTGGTATTCCTAAAACTAACATTTGTATTAATAAAGTGTTATTTTGAAGTTGTGCTAACATAGAAAGTAATATAGAGATAATTATAAGTCTGAAACAACAATTATAAAGATTTTGTGATAATTGCATATAATGTATTTCCAAATGAAATCATTTCAAACTGAGTCATATTACACATTATTTTTTCAGTATAAATATAAGCACAATCATAATTTTATCTGTATAAGGAAGCAAATAAACAAGAAACATGTCAATATATAACTTCCAGTACCTTAATAAGATCACATTCAAAAATTTTGTTACTAAGAATAAATATAATTTGAAGTTTGTAGCTATTTATCATTTTATGTTTTAATATATGTTGCTGCTTTCAGAGAAATATGAAAAAAATTGTTCTTGAAAGCAGATTTGCTATTCTTTGACAGATTTAAAATATATTATAAAATATTTTAATGTATTTTAAGAAAATATATAAAATTATGAATATAAATATAATTTTTATTTTTGAATTTATGATAAAATTCAAATATTGAGCTTTAAAATATCAAATTGTCATTTAACATTACAATTAATAAAAGCATGCAATTGTGAATTACTAAATAACTTTGTTTATATTTATTATAATAAATTATAATCTGCTTAGCCACTAATATAACTCCAGCAGAAATAAAATACATGCAACTACATACTAAGTTTAAAATCTAAATCAAGGAGTAGAAGAGATCAAAGTTTAACATATTTTTGTTTAACTAAAATTTGGAATGGCCTTCTAAAATCAATGATGTTAACAATTCCGAACTCAGATGATGCCTATATTAAGATAGAAAATGTGTTGAATATTGCCTGAAAATATATATCTGAGTGTGTATTCAATATATATAGGAAGATTTATTATTACCTCAGTCCATGCCTCTTAAACAAAAGTAAAATAGTTAATTTCACAATTTCCAAGCCTGATATGTATATTTATTTATTTGTAAAACTCACTATTATTAAACATCACATTTTTTAAAAGTTGTGACATTTTGACACTTTCCTAACAACGAGCATTCACATTTTAATTAAGCATAAATTAAAATCTATTATAAAAGTTTTCTCATGAAAATTTTGAAAATATATACATAGTTTTATGTATGTTATAAATTTTAACATGCCAAGAGAAAAATAATGAGCTGTACATTGAATATTGTTGTTTCAAATTCTCTTTGTGGAAAATTGTAGAAATAAGCTCTATTTATGAGAATCTACTTAGAAACAATGCCATTTTGTTTTCTCTTTAAACTATGTTATGGAATAAAATCAATCGTGAGAATTAATCTAAGATGTGAGGAAGAAAAGGACTAATGGATGAACATTTTAAAACTCACTGTTTTCAGTGAAATACATGACTTGCCGTCCCAAAGATGTCCATGCACCTCTGACTCTGCTCACTTTTAAATGTTATAACACATATAAAAAAAAAATGCTGAAACTGAAAATGGAATTAAGGTTCTTAATCAGCTGACTTTGTTATAAGAGCTTACCCATGATTATCTGCAAGGCCCAGAGTAATCGCAAGAGTCCTGATAAATGCCAGGTAAGCCAGGAAATCTATGCCATTGTCATAGGAATGTAATGTGAGAATGAGTTGGTCAGCTATTGCTGGCTTGGAAGATAAAAATGTACCATATAAAGAAAAAATGCAGGTAATCTCTTGAAGATGGAAAAGATTAAAAATTAGCTTCCACACTTCAACTCTAGAAAATAAAAGTGGCCCTGCCAATAGTGTGAGTTCAGCCCAATGAAAAGTATTTTGGACTTTTGACTACCACAATATTAAAATAATAAGCCAAATTGTTTTATAGTACTAAGGTTGTGAATATTTGTGTAAGAGCAACAGAGAAGAAATACATATATGAATAACTCATGTAATATTTGTTAATAAGATTTTTTACCTGAATTATATCATAATTAATGTGGTTGAAAATTTTTCCTAACTCATTAAGTGCTTTCATATGAGCATTAAAAGAGGTAATAGCTTCCAAATAAGCCAAGATCTCTTTGAATCCAATTCCAAACTTTCAAGCCATCTTAAACTACTCATATTACATGGTATGCACAATTCTTAGTTATTTTATCCTATTATAATACCAAATAATTTAATGTTTTATATTTCTAAATATTGTCACTAATTATGTCATTGAAATCATCTATTTTATAAGTTTTAATTTTTTGGCGATTATGTTCATTTTATTTTTTTAAATGGAGTTTATTTGTACAATCTAGGTCTACAATACAGTTACATTCATTAGTGGGATCCTGTACCTTCACATCACAGGTCTTGGTTCTCATTTTTTCCCTTTGTCCCTGCCCTCCCTTCATCCCCCTCCTCCCCTTCCCATTAACAAACTATTTCCATTTTTTCATTTTCTCATATTTTTTCTTTTCCCTTATTTCCTTGCCCCTACACTTCCCCCTTTCCCTATACCTTTAGCCTATTTCTTCCTATTTCACACTCTTAATTATCCCATTAGGATCTTGTGTACTATTATAGTTTTTCACACCAGAGAAACTATTCAGTATTTACACATGTGTGACTTATTTATTTCACTTAGGAGTATATCCTCAATATGTGTCCATTTTTCCATGAATGACTCCAATTTCTCATTCTTTATGGCTGAGTAGTATTCCATTTTATAGAAAAACCACTCAATCCTTTCTTTGAGTCAGAAAATACAATGATATATATGTAAACAAACGAGCATAATTATTTTATGAGTGAATTGCTTAACCTATAATGTAACCATTCAAATATATTCCTTGTAAGAGTATATTAAATATTTATGGAACTTTATATAATACATATAGAATAATTGAGATACATAACAGTGTCAAAAACGCAACAGTTTTATTAATGTTGCTGTTCTTGTTATTATTTATATATGAAAGTCAAAGGAAAAACTTATCCAGGTCTTTATCTATTGAATAAGCTTTCATAGTGTTTGCAAACCTAAATTTTATTTTATAGAACTTTAATTCTCTCTTAAACAAACTAGTAAGCAAATTAACAAATTTGATGCATTCTATACGAAAGCAATTGCAATTTATGCAAAAGAAATGACTGATTATATGCACCAGTATAGTGGATAAAATTAGGAAAATAAGTAAAAAAAAAGCATGACCTCTAGATTGAGATAAAGCTAAATTTACAGATGGTACTGCAAGTTTTAACAATATTACTTGGTGCCCATTATATTTCATGATCTTAATTACCTTTTGTAAATAAAGATAATAAAATCTACTGCACTTAAATGTTATAAGAATTTAATGAGAAAGTAAATGTAATGTTCTTATTACATAGATCACAACTTAAGGACAAATAATAAAAACTGTAATAAGTATTGCAATTATTACTATTTTATCCTTGCCCACTACTTTAAAAGCTGACCTATTATATTATAGATATATCGAAATGATATATTTTTTCTCATAAGTATAATACTTTACATTGTTACACAACTTTAAATTTGGGCATATGTTTAAGTTGACAAAACTGATATAATCACAGTAAGAAAATTTCAAGCTAATAATATATCTTCTCAAACTAAAAAACAAATCTGCTTTCAGTCCTTGATAAAATTATATCATAATTAGAAAATTCAGTTTGGAAATTACTGCTTACTATAAAGCAGTGAAATTTTTGATATCTCCACATTTTTAAAATGTATTTCTGATACTACAGTTTAAGACAGTTAGAAATTTCATTATTATCTCTGTGAATTTTAAACACTATATTGATGATACACTAAGTAAATAATATTTACTAATCATAATGTTCTTGTAAGATAAGTGAAGGGATATTTAATTAATTAAGTATAGTTGTCTCCAAAACACTAAAAAAAAACCATAAAGCAAGTGTTCAACATTTTTATAAGTTCACTTTGCCACTTAAATCTGTTAGTAATCTCAGGTTTATTTATATTTTCAATTTTACTCCAGTAAATATTGCATTATTAGGTTAAAAGGATACACACATCAATAACATTAGATAGAGAAAAGGTCCTGTAGATAAAAACATACAACCAAACAAAAATGCTTCAAGGTTAATCACTACAAATTATTAACTACAGAACTAATGAGAAAAACAGTGGGGGTATCTCCCCAAAACCAGAAAAGTGATTTTTTATAGGACAATAAAGTTGGCACACTTGAAGAAAAGAAATAGGAGATCTTATAATGGTGTACTAAAATTTCCATCAAGTGTAAAGAGAGGAGTTAATTCATTAATTCATAATTCGTGCATTCATTTATATTCTTGTAATTTACTAATCCATCATTTGTACATTCATGTACTAATTTATGAAATACTTAGAATGTAGGAATGTTTACATAACTCCAGACACTTCACTCAGATTTAAAGATAGAGTGATAAATTCTGGGAAAGTAAAAAATATCCAGTCTTTAGAATAAGAAACTTGGTCTATTGTTAGTTGTGATCTGAATAAAACAGACAAAAATAAAATTCATAATTTTATAGGTAGCAATAAGTAAGAGTGGGCAAGTGTGTATCAGCTAAAGAAGTGCTCTAAACAAAGCTGAAATTTAAATGTGGAAACTCTAAAGGAAGAGTATGGTTTCAGTGTTTGTGGAACAAGCCAAAAGCCTGATGTGAAAAGTAAAAAAAAAAAAAAAAGCAAACAAAAAACACATTTTCTCTATCCATTGTCTAGTTGATAGGCAATCGGGCTGCTTCCAAGTTTTAAGTATCACGGATTGTGCTGCTATGAACATGGGTGCACATATATCATTGTGATATGATTTTTTTAATTATTTGGGAAAGATACCCAGCAGGGGGATAGCAGGGTCAAATAGGAACTCCCATCTTAATTCTTTAAGGTATAGATAGGGCACATATGTGTAAATACCTAATAGTTTCTGAAAGTGAAACTGAAACTGAAAGTGAAATAAGGACTAAAAGGCATAGTAGATAATGTGAAACAGGAAGAAAAAGTGCAAAGGGTAAGGGGAAATAGGAGGGGTATAGGAAAAGAAAGATGGGAGTGGAATTAACATGAGACAAGGAAAAAAATGGAAACAAAGTCTTTGTGGATAGGGAAGGGTGGAGGGGTTGAAGGGAGGGCAGAGGAATGGGGAAGAAATAAGAACTAAGATGGATTTTGTAAAGGCGCAAATTTCCAATGATGAATGCTATTATATTGTACACCTTAAATGTACCAATAAGAGTAATTAATAAAAAAATTAAGGAGGTTACTTGAAGAAATAAATTAATAATCCACATAAATAAAGACAGATGGACAAATTAAGAAAAAATATCTTTGAGAAATATATTTTATTTCAGAAATCAAATGTTATTAATTGCAGGCAACTCTGATGAATCGAAACATTTATGTAAATGTATGTTTGTGTTTTTAAAAGATCAAGAATAAAAAAGTAACTTTAGAGTCAATAGAAAGAAATAATGAGATTGGCTTTAGGCTGTTCTGCAATGCTAAATATCATAAGACAAGGGCTCATTATCTGCATTATGTGGAAAAAAAGGTTGTGTCCTTTGTGACAAATTTGTCATACTGTTTTTCACAAGAGAAGACAGAGAAGGGCAGTCATTGACACGCAAGGAGCCAGAAAGTATGACATTTCTATAATCTCTTTTGTACAAAATAATAGAAACCACAGGGTATTAATCAGCAAGAGTGGTGGAAAATATGTTTTAAATTAGCATAGAATATAAATGATTAAAGTAAAATTTATAGAAACTAATTAAGTAGTGCAGACTTTATTATTAAGAAACTTGAGTATTTAAAAAAGTTAAAAGATAAATATTTCAACCCATTCTGAGAAGAAGTTCTATTTTATTTTGACAACTTTTTTTAAGTGACAAAGGGCTGGATAACAGTAAAAGTTTACATGAAGGGGTGAAGGAGATAGTCATGTTGATAATAGTAATAAGCATGAATCAAATTGTTTTATGGAAGAGTTTTGTTTTAAGAACCTTTCACTTACGATCAAATTTAAACATCTTAACTCTGCAAGATATCCTCTGATATCACTTCTAATCATAATTATGTTTTTACCAGAGTTGACTTATAAAGGAGGGCAAATAATTTTTAAAGGGAAGAAAAAAATACCTCTATTTCTGAGCAATATGTAATTCAACTTAAACAGCCATGGTTTTTCCTATATAACTTCCTAAAGGAGAGTTAAAAAGAAAAAAAATGGAAGAAAAATGAAGGATACACAGAGAGGAAAATGGTTAAGGAAATTCTAGAATTACTATGAATGAGTGAGGCTCTGGAGGGACGAGGTGCTTGGTGAGGAAACACTGAATGGTGTGTCCGTGTACCCAAAAAGATTTCTAATGGTAGAGATGGGAAGAATGCAATTTCAACTTTGACTGCAGGCAATGGAAAGAAACTTTTCATGTCATGATTACAAACTTTTACTATTCTTTTAGACACACCAGGCTTCGATTTCTAATTATGTTGGACCCTGTAGAAGAATAGTTAAGAAGATTCTTTCAGTGAAATAACAGGCAGCTAATCTTTGGGTCTGAAATGACCGATACTTTTGCAAGGAGCATAAACTTTCTATAATATAAAGTGATGGCTTAAATGAGTTTTATTTGGATATTTAACTGAAAAAGAAACATGTTGAAGAAAACTAATACCATAATGTTTAAAAATAAATATTATCAGCAATCAATTAGCTATAAAGATGACCACCACCAAACTATTTATAATATATTCTTGCAAATATAAAGCCAGGTGTGGTGGCACACACCTGTAATCCCAGCACTCAGGAGGCTGAAGCAGGAGGATCACTGTGAGTTTGAGACCAACCTGAGCTACATTATATATTAAAATAATACATCATAATATATACTAGGTTATTAATATATATTTAATTTCACTCCAAAATAAAAGCATTAAATCAATTAAGCAATATGTGTGTTAGAATAATAATGAGCCACTCACATTATAATATTAATCATTCTCACAGTGTTGTTTTTCTGTGAACACATTGAGCAAAACAAGCAAAAATGGGCTAGTTGTTATAACATGGTAAGGGAAGGGAAAGTGAAAGAATACACAAAATATCTGTATCTGCATGGTTTAGGCATGTATATGAGTTGTGTGTAAAAGATTTCTTATACTCCTGTAGGATACTGTATTTCTCAGTTCACTTGCACTTAGATGGACTACACCACAATTCTGGCCAAACAGCCATGTGCAAAATCAATTTCCAGGGTAAAGCATCGAATTTACTATGAGAGAGAGAGTATTTCTAGGTTTACCCTCCCTTCTACAGTGATTATTAAAGACAGTTCTTAATAAAAGGATGAAACTGTAAGCCCTTATCTTATTTGTCGCAGTTAGCATAGTTGAAATATAAACCTTTGTCATAAAAGTGATGATAACACAGCTGACTTTATGTCATTGTTTTGCTTTGTTTTTAAGATTTGGCATAACTTTTCTCTATCTAGAAAAATATAGAGCATAAACCTAGCAATCTGTTACATGGTCCTCTTAAATTGTTTGTTTATTCATTGAAAAACAATATTTCTATACAAAATAATATTTTACCTTAAAATTATTGAATTTAAAAGCTTATATTATTACTTTTTAGCTCTGTTGCTCCTTTTGATTTTTTGTTAATTTCCTACCCAAAATTGAATAGGAGCTAAGCTATTTACTGGTTACAAAAAATGTAGACCTCCGTCTATAATTTATGTTAAAGATATTGATTTAACTTGAGTAAATATATGGTCATCTTTAACCATTGCATGATTCTGTTAGTCACAAGTTTACCAGTGAGCAAGAAAACTGGTTCTAGAATGAAATATGATATAATTAGTCTAAAGAAAATTAAATATTTATATTATTTAAAGGTATCAATGTCCTCCTTTGGAACCATGTTGAAAATTTTATGAAAATATTTGGAAAATATTCCATATTTTGACAGACGCAGATATACAAAAGTAAACAAATATGCAAATTATCAAGTTATTGTCAAAGTCTGAGTATATGTTTATTTTTATCTGCACACACAAATACACACACATGTATTTTTATGTGCATCTTAGTAATGTATTATAAATTATTTAAACTAAAGCATATTTTATAACCTTCTTTAATCTTTCATAAATTATACCTGTTTATTTTCTCTGCTAAATTCCGGAAAGTGTTAATGGATAAGGATTTTTGAAAATTTTAAAATATATTTAACAGGACAGAATGTTTCCAATGTTTAATCTGTCTTTGAAAAGATATTAGTCAATTAACTTATTGCTCAGCATTTAGTAAATAGAACTTTCACATCAAAGGTTTATTAGAAAGTGTTAGAAAATTTGATATTTATAAATGTTACTTTCAAACTACTAAATGTTGTTTGCATTTTGAAAGGTCTGTTTACCTGTATATCTGTTCAAAATGTATGTTCTAAATTCTTGCCTTTTATTTTTATATATTTTAATTATTATTTAACTTAATAAAATTTATATTAGATATCAGAAACTATAGCATAAGGCATACAAAGTATAATTTCATAAAAATATTAATCTTTTGAAAACTTTATTGTGTTTCTGTCCCTGATTCCTAAGTTCTACATGAACTACACTACTTAAAATCCTAAATTATATGCAATTTTCTGCTATGTCACCATTTTAGGAAAACTGTATTAGATGAAAAAGATTTTTACCACTTCTGTCAGCACATGAGAATGCTTTTCCCATTTGTGAGCAAAGGAGTATTTAGCTTTGTATTATTCAGCTTTGCTTTCCTAGGGACATAATACTGGACAGCCACAACTTAAAGGAGAAGATGTTTACTGGACTCCCACTTTTAGAGGTTTAGTCTGTGGTTTTCAAATTCTGAAGCAGAAACGTCATGAAGAGGGCGATGGAGCATGAGTGACCACTACGTGGTGACAGAATGGCAGAAAGCAAGGAATGAGCAGCAGAGAGGAAAGGGCCAGGGACAAGTTATAGTCAGCAAAGTCACATCTCCATGATGTACCTAGACGCAACAAAATGTGTGCATTATACTTCCCAGGTACCTCTTAAGCCACTAACATTTATAACACAGCTTAATTCTCACAATTTCTTGTTCTAATTTTCACACACTAAATCTTTTGTTCTGCCACAGATTTAATCATCTCATTTCTTTTTTGCTCAATTTCCTACATTAACAAGTTTTCTTTTTCTAGTATAGTATTCTCACAGGTAAACATGATTTAGTAAATTCCTCCCAGTTTTTGGTTAAAGATATCACTTTTTAAGTAGAACACTATAAATCATCTTGCTGGAGCACCAACCCACCCCCAACTGACATATATTTTTAATGCCTATAAATTTGGGTTAGTTCCCATCATTTGACACACAATATTTCCATCAATACTTCAGTTGAGACCAATAACATTTTTGACAAGTTTTTGTGTGTTTCTTTTTACCCAGTTTTCCTTTTAGTTTATCGGGCTCTCTTTCCTCCAGTTGGATATGATTGCTGAAGTGAATAATTTCATTTCACAAGTTTCATAAGATATTTTACATCATTTTGAAGCACATAATTTTCACTATCATTACTCATAAGTTGAAATCCAAAGTAGGTATCACTTGTAAAGTCAAACACTCACATAATTCTGCCAACTTGACCTCTGCTTAGTGAGTTTTAAATGAAACCATAAATGATATATTTTCAAAATTCTACTCATATCCTTCCTACCAATCTTCATCTTCTCCTCATCTATTATACTTACTCCATATACATGGCAGGATTTTTCAAAATATCTTTGACACCAATTTTCATATCTTTTGTATCCTAGTTCATTACCAAATTTTGTTGATTTTAGTTACAAGCATCCAAAACTTAGTCATGATCTTTATATGCCACCGATATCATCACCTCAGTTTAACCTATCTCCAATAGAAAATTACTGCAATAAATTCCTAACTCCAGCCTGTCTCCTCACTTCATCCCAACTCTTCTATTTTGGCCACATAGCTAATAGGCCTCTCTCTAGCATCTGGCACTCCAGGCCTACTTAACTAATTCCAATCTTTCAATTTGTCTTTCCACAGACATGTCAGAAAACTATTTTAGTGTGAAATACAAGGCACTATATGAATTGAATCCAGTCAAACTCACCAACATCCTGTCCAACATGCTTCCTTCTTTTATTTTCCTCCATCTTGTTGATTTTAACTAGGTTACACACTTTCTAGATCCAGAACTTTGTTTTGTTTTGTTTATTCAGATCTAGGATATTTGTAAAAGCTCATGCCCTCTCTTGAAATGCTGGTGTTCTGTTTGGGCTTTTCCCCCATTATCTTTGTCCTGCTAAAATATTTGTTTAAAAAAGATTATCTTGCTCTCCTTATACCAATAACGTTCCCCTCTCACAGACTCTATTCTTATTCATCACAATAGTATTCGTATCTGTTGCCCGATTTGTTTAACGTCCTTTGGTGGAAATGGATTCATCTATTGCATTCATTGGTAAAACTTAGAAAAGCCCAAAATGGCACATTAAAATGCCATATTCTTTATATAATGAGAATGAATGGATGAGGGATAATGACATCCACCAATTCCATATTTTACATCCCCTTCTGCCCAGTGCACAATGCAGGTTTGAATTGACTGATTGTAGACTGCTAGTGTTTAGACAAGGCAGTTTCTCTGATGTTCTCAGTGGTAAAAAAATCCGACTAAAATATACGAGAATTACAAAATAGCAAAGGTAATGATGTGTTGCAATAGAGTTAGCCCACACTTTCTTCCCCATATCTACAATGGAAACTAGTTGTGTCAAACATCATTGACTTAACTGGGGTGGCCCTGAGTGATTTTCTGGAACTTCCGCAGAGAATTTGAAATTACAATGAAGCCATTATGATCAAGGCACACAATTTTCTGCCATTAAGGGCAAGCTTACCAATGAAGAGTAATTTGGTGTACAATGCTAATGAGATAATAATTGCTTCTTCAGAAAACAACACATAGAATAGTGAAATAAACACTGGCCTGATGAACAAAGATAAGCCTTGGAGTTTTTGAAAACTGTACTTTCTTAGTGAGCATAATCCCAGATGGCCTTCTAAAGGACAATATGTGAAGAAGAAAAATACTTTACTTTCCAAGAAATAAAGCTATTCCAGAAAACTGACAACAGCTAGATGTCCATTTTGAAAAAAGTGCAATGTATTTTTAGGAAAACTAGCATATATATCATCAGATTAAGCATTTTTGTATAAGCTGTTTTGGTTTGGATAGAAATGTTCCCATAAAGGCTCAAGTGTTTGAGAATTACTACCACAGAAGTGGTTGTTACTATAACATTATCTGATCGTATAATTCAGAAGCCTTTCAGACTGGATCACAGCATGGGTGGGGAGTGGAAAATTAGACATATGGCCTAGAGAAACCTGAAAACAGTGTAAGCAGAGTTGCATGGTCCAAATGCTGATAGGAATGTGACAGTAAAGGCCAGGTGCATGAAGTTTGGAATAAGAATGGTGACTCTATTGGGAACCAGACTAGAGGCCACCTGTCCAACATACTGACAATAATCTGTCTACATGTCCTTCATTACATAATACTTTTCATAAAGCTGAATTCAAAAGAGAATTAATCTGATACAGGAAATTTAAGCCAATATTAAGGCTGTGGCTTCTTTAAGATGAATTTATGAGATTTGAAAGCAAAATCCAAAGCTCAAAGATTTGGAAAATATTCAATTTCCCTAGAAAGGAAACACATGAAAAAAAGAAAAGAAAAGAAAGGAAACACATGCAAAATTGGGGTCACAGAATATACAGTATAATATGTATGTGTGTGTGTGTGTGTGTGTGTGTGTGTGTGTGTGTATATTAGAGAGAGCGAAATATACACACATACATATATATCTACATATATACTATAGTATATATATATTCTGCATATATACAATAATATATATATAAAATAGGTACTATAATGGAATATATAGTATCTGAACAGAAAAAAAGACATTAAAAGAAGCCAAGTAATTTGCACCAGAGCAATAGGAACGATGCCTTGAGTGAATCTCAAGAATAGGCCAAACCCAAGTCATGCAGGCACAAGAGTATTGCAAATAAATTGATTTTGTAAAAGACTTCCGGGGCACTCTGCTCATTCAGGGGGATTTAGGTCAGACTTTCTCTAACTTCAGCCATCCAGGTACCCACAGGACTCTGCAGCCCAAGGGGACATGAATATTACTATGTTAGCTTTGGTCCTTGGCATAATTTATAGGGCACTGATTTTTCAGGCATGTAGAATGGAAGAGTTATACTATCCTTTTAATCTAATACTGCAATATTTACTTGAATAAAATTGAAAATATATATAAAACTGAGATCATGAACAGATTTAAGTGGCATACTGTCTTGGAGGCTTCCATCCAGATTTCTGGGAAAGGACTAGGAGGACAACTGATATGGTGTGCAGGGTCACATCCCTGCCATGTGTAACTGATGCTGATCCATGGAACTGTGCATGGAGACCCCAGCATGTTGTATATATCAGTAACACAGCATGTCAGCTAAAGCAAGCCAAGAGCAGCAAGAGGAGAGAGAAAGGCCACAAGAACTGCAACTGGGAAGACCAAAGAGGCAAGACTAGCCAATCTTAGAACATCACATCTTGTCAACAGGTCCTCCAGATTCTGAATACGGAGCAATGGATTTACTGTTTGCTATGCTGGGTTTCTATTTTGCTTTTGTTCTACTCATTTCTAATCCCATCTTCTTTCCTTTTAGAATAAGAAGGTTTACCCTGTTCCATTCTGTGTTGCAAGTATTTAGCTTTCTTTTTAAACTTTATGTATGTAGAAACTCACAGCTAAGAGTTTGTCTTGAATTTCAGAAATTTTGTACTTGGACTTTTGAGTAATGCTGAAATAATTTAGATTGGCGACACCTGGGGAGGGACTGAATGAATTCTGCATAATAAGGTGCACATGAGATTTGCAGAACAAAATTCCTGTGGGAAGAATTTTATGATTTTGAAACTCTCATGTGTTTACAGATCAGGTTTTATTCAAAGCTTCTGTAAATAAAGAGGGGAAGAGCAGTTTAAGCGAAGTGAAAGTAATAATGGGGAAAAAAGACAAATCAAAATATTTAATGTGCAAGTACAAATTTCCTATGATAAATATGATCATTATATCAAAACTGTAGCAATAAAATTAATTTTTAAAAATGACTAGATCATTTGCATGTTAGGCATATCAGTGGATTAATTCACTGAAGAGTTCATCATTGTATGTGGTGTTAGGAGGCACAGTCCTGTTGAAGAAGGTATGTTACCGGCAGCATGACTTTGGAGGTTGTAACTGTAGCTCTGACTTTTCCCTCCTCTTTCTACTTCCAGACACCAAGAGTTAAGCTGTTTTCTTTTTCTAGGCTCTTTGTGGCCATGTTGATTCTGCCTGGGAGCCTTACACTGAAACCTATGAAAAGTTAAGGCAAAATAAATCTCTCCTCCTTCATGTTGTGTCAGGTGTTTTGACCCAACAACAGGAAAGCTGATGATTATGGCAAAATAAGAAGAACACTTTTGTTATTTATCCAAGGAAAAGTACTACATATGGTCTTCACTACTAAATGTATGGTTTTTAAAGATGAACAATTGAAGGAGATATAGTCCTTCACTCAAAGCAGAGTATTTATGGGAACATCACCAAAGCCTAAATTATCAGCGGCCATGCGGAGATAATGTTAACTTTATTATGATGATTTCATTGAGCAACATAGTTTTTAAAAAATGTTTAATTTCTCAGTGATTAAATTGGAAAATTAAGTGGTATAGGTCATGTCACATCAATCAGGGTAAGGTGGAGATGGTGGATGAAGACAAAGCTGTATTACAAGAGCATCCTATGATACAATACAGTCTCACAAGGAACATAGATCATGTATTTTTAAAAATGACCTTTAGTTAAGCTATGAAAATATCTGATACAGAGGAAATAATAACTTTCTTGGGGAAATAAGGGAGAATGAAAGTATAAATTTTAAACAGCTTTCTTAAAATATAATCGATGTAAGTAAACTATACATATTTAAAATGTATAATTTAATGTTTCTCTACATATATGTCCTATTTTTGACAAGTTTTTAGGTTTTGAGCTGTGTTTCTAGGTATATGCCCCAAATCCTCATAGTGTATTCCTTTGTATCTGAATCTCAGCATTGTTTTGGGATTCATGAACAATTTTTGTTTATTAATAGTTGTTTCCTTTATTATTACTCTGAAGTATATCATGTATACATATGCCACAATTTTTTAAGGTTAGCAGACATTTTATTTGGGAGCGATTAAAAGTAAAAGTCTTATGAACATTTTTCTACAATTCTTTATGTACACATTTCACTTGTTTCTGAGAATTGATGGGGGAGGAAGGATTGAAAATAAAATCATAATACTTTACCTTTTCAAGGATATTGTCTTCTACAAACGGTTTATATTATTTTACCAAGCAACAATACATGAGTTTCAGAATGGTCAATAATTTTAAGTTTAGAATTTCAGATTATTTGTTTTTAAGTGATGTTTCCCTACTGACCAGTGACCCTAAAATTCACTCTATATGTTTATTTGCCACCTGTAAACCTTATTTTGGTCAACCATCTATTGCATTTGTCAATTCAGTGAGTTATTTACTTTCTTGAGTTTGAGTACTGAAACTGTTTCGTGCACACTTAATACAAATCCTTTATCAGAACAGGGAAGAACAAGGGATGTAAAATTTTTATCTTGGTGTCAAGTTGAGGAAAATAGCTTTGTGATGTAATAGTTGCTGGCAGAATCAGGAGACTATTAGGTCAAAGTAGTACAGTTTAATATTTACAGAGTTAGCTGCAGTTAGAGTATTTTTGTTGCTTTCACAAGTTTTACTTTAAATATGAAAAGGGTCGGTTAACACTTTTAGATGTAGTAAGTTATATCACAAGAACAAAGAAAAATACAAATTTTTGTGGTTAATAAAGAATAGCTATTGTATAAAATTCTTTGAAATTGTAGTCTAGAAGATGGTGATTCACTGATGTGTAGAAGTAATCTCTACTCATTGAGATTTGCATCTCAACAACATTTTAATGCCATGCCTACATTAATTTTTTCATGAGAAATTGTGTTCATTAACCCAACTAATAGAGGCTGGAACCAAAGCCAATTTGTTCTTCTCATGTATCATTCAGTTAATACTGTCATCAAAAGGATACCCAGCAGAAGGATAATATCAACTAGCTTACAATTTCCTAGGCCTTACATTAGTGTCTGAGAAAGTTACGTGGCTTTCTCCTTAAGCCTCTATGCTATCCTTTCCTGTTTTCGTAAGATGCACGTACAGGTTCAGTAAGAATGTGCTAGCAATGTCTTGCTTGTCAGCTTGCTTCACAAGGATGAAGTCTAGACCATTCTCTCAACCACAGCAGAGATAACTGGGTGTTTTGGTAGGCTATGCCTTGTAGGGTTCATTATACTTTGGGGCAACTTTGCCATGGTAGAGAATGGTAAGGATTTGAGATAAGAGTCACACTGTTAGAACGCCAGATCCACAGTTAGTTAAACTTAAGGTACTTATAAACCTTCCCAAAGCTTCACAGCAGCACTTTTCTCTGAGAAGACTCCAGAGGCAATTATAAATCATGGGTGTTCTTAACTTCCTTCCCTCTATGATATCTCTGGGATGTACTGTAAGATGTTTGTTTTTTAGAAGCTAATGTTGTTATTTTCTTTTGACAACTCAAAAATTGATGTGTCCTATACTAATAGCTGTGACTCCATTTTCTTTTTCCAAATTTTCCCTACACTGAACTAGGTCTTTTAGAAAAGGATGAGGTAGAATAAAGTCATGCCATCTTTATAAAACTTAATAAGACCTATTATGTATATTCCATGTGTTACAGTGTATTTAATCACATGCATATTATTATCTGGCAGCATGTCAGACAAAGGAAAAAATCTCTGCAGCTAAGAGAGAATGAATGTCATGTGTGTAATGTTAGGGAGAATTGGTTCTTAATGTAAAGTATCCAAAATGAGATGCCACAGAAACACTGATTAGCCAAAATTCCTTAAAAAGTTTTATTGAGATATTTCTAGCTAAATGGATGCACCTTGAGATCATATTCTTAAGTGAAATAGATCAGACAGACATGTAAATATCACATTGTTACTCTGTTGTGAGAAATTGAAAGTGTAATGAGGACTAAACTGTATAATAGATATTGTGAAATAGGAAGAAAATATTTAAATTGGAAGGAGACTAAGGAGAGGGGAAGGGAAAAGGAAAAAAAGAAAAAAGAAGAAAAATGCAAACAAAGTTTTTAAATAATTAGGGGTTGAAGGGAGGAGAGGGAAATGAGAGAAAAAAAGGAAGAATTGGTGTATATTAAATGCATGCACAAATTCCCTCTGATGAAAGTAATCTGTATCTAAAATGTGCCAATGCAATTAATTGAAAAAGAAAAAAATGTTTTGTGGAGTTTAGAGGGAGAATCAAAAATTATTTTACATTCATGCTTAAGTATGGTAAGCCTCAAAATTTCATATGCTGAAGAATAAAAGTATTTAGGAAAGATTAATTATTTTGTTCCTTTATTTCTGAATGATATGGCAATATAAGGCACATCTTTGTCAAATGAAAGGTAAGTCAGAAAGTCAATAGATACCATCAGTTTCAAAGGTCTTAGTTCAGATTTGACTGATTATATATAAACAGAAACAATACCAACAACTATGAGATGCCACTAGTATCCCTAATAGAACCAAAAGTTCATAAATGTCAGTAGTTCAGAAATGTCAGTAGTGGAGTGTCACAAAATATGGTCCCTCTTATAAAAAAAAAAAAAACAGGCTATGTTTGGAAGAATTTTCAAAACTGCAGTAGACGTTTAATCACAGCATGAAGCTCTATGCATTGTGCCTGGTTGAAGATGGTAGATTTGATGCTATGTCTGAAGTTATGTACAAATGGTAAAATTCTGGAAAACTAAAATTCAATTAGCATTTTAATGTCATGAGATCTCATCAGAGGATGATGCCTAACCATTAAATTTTAAAAATGTGATCAGGATGCATAACTTGTGTGTACATTTCATGGTCCTAAAGAGCAAATTCTTTGTTCTGCTATTTTGTGATTTTTCCAAATCAACAGATTAAATATCTAGGTCATTGAAATAATTTAAAGCCAGGAAAAATGCATAGATATGTTAGGGAAAGTATCAAACAAAGCTAAGAGAATGACTTTAAGTGAATATATTGACAAGCTCTGTTTTTAGTTCTATACAGATGCCAATGAAGTTAAGAGTGAGCAGCAGCCCAGTGTGCCTCTGGGATTCAGCTTAGCTGTGATTTCACCAGTGAACACAGCCTTGTCATTTAGAGGAACCTCATTGAATTGAGCTATTACATTTCCTTTGAAAATTGGAATAGGAGGCTACCTTTCATCTGAGAATTATATGCCATATTTTCATTTAAAGCCAAGATCCTAAATGAAATAAACAAGGCACACATGTGTAAATACTGAATAGTTTCCCTGGTGTGAATAATCTGCAATAATACAGAAGATCCTAAAAAGATTACTGACATTGAAAAATGGGAAGAAAGGAGCTAAAGGTGTAGGGAAGGTGGGATGGGTAGGGGAAGAGTAAAAAGGGAAAATAAAAAAAAATGTGAGAGAATGAAAAGATGGAAATAAAGTATTTGTAGATGGGGAGGGGAGGAGGGGGTGAAGGGAGGGCAGAGGTAAGGGGAAAAAATGAGAATCAAGACTTCCCATGTAGAGGTACATGATCCCAACAATGAAGGAGCTAAAGGTGTAGGGAAGGTGGGATGGGTAGGGGAAGAGTAAAAAGGGAAAATAAAAAAAAATGTGAGAGAATGAAAAGATGGAAATAAAGTATTTGTAGATGGGGAGGGGAGGAGGGGGTGAAGGGAGGGCAGAGGTAAGGGGAAAAAATGAGAATCAAGACTTCCCATGTAGAGGTACATGATCCCAACAATGAATGCAACTGTACTGTATCCCTAAAATGTACCAATAAACTCAATTAAAGCTGAAAAAAAAAAGCCAAGATCCCAGTGAGCCTACATTGGCTACAGTCTTCTTCACTTGACATTTCTTTTGACAAATGAGGTTTTGTGAACTTTTACCACCTTTTAGTGATTTTTATCTGATTTAACCTCACCTCAACATATTGTTATGAGGCTGGAGGATCTTAAATTGTAATTAAATTTTATGGCTAGTTTACATATTTATACAAAATAAAGCTATCACCTTCTGTTCTAATGGGGAACACATGTCGATATTATCAGAGAAGCCATAGATTTAAAATTTGAAAAGATGATTTCAGGCAGGTAGTTCCGTTCTTTCCCAAGCATTTACATTGGAAAAATAATAACATCAACATGTTATTATGTTCTTCGAGTTTCAGGCCTGAAGAATATTTTAAGGAGATGGCATCTTGATTTGGGACCTACCCAAAGGATATTGAATTGTAAATGAAGTACAATGCTAAAGTATACCATTTCATAATACAAAGTTTTGGTTTATATTATCAGTTAATGGTGCAAAAACATAGTATTATTTAAGACCACTGAAAAATGTTAAGTAATATGTGAACTAGGCTTCATTATCTTCTTTAAATCAATGCAGAAATACTAGTATAAAATACCTATAATTTCATATTAATATAGCCACTTAATTACAATTTTCATTTTACTTTTAACATGTTTTGTAAAATACAGAGACTGAAGTTTTATGTAGGTGTCTTGGCAAGGAATGGATTTATATTACTGTTTTTCTTCCATACTTACAACTTTTCCCCTTACATACTGGTACAAGATGTCACAGGCATACATAGTGCCTCAAATAATATTTTAAATATTTTTTTCATGGAAATTTGAATAACATATAAAACCATAATGTATAATTTTTTTAGTATATTACCTTAGTCCATTCAGAATTCTGTATCAGAATGCAAGCTGTTTGGGTGCTGGTGAGGGTCCGTTGCTATGGTAAAGGCTACCATCTGCTTGTTGTGGTCTCACGTGGTAGAATTTGGGTGAGAAAGCACCACTGCAGTCCCTTTTTATGAGCATCTTCATTTCATTCGAGTACACTACTCTAATTTCCAAAGCCTTACCTTCTAGTACCACCACATTAAAGGTTTGTATTTCAACATAGAAATTTGGGGTTACAAAATTTTAGTCCATTGTACTTGTCCAGGATTTTGCCTTCCGTACAAAGGTTTATTGAATTCAGTTGTCATGAGGGGAACTATCGGAAATAGTTACAAATCTCTCAATAAATTTGTGTCCTTCTTATTAGTGTCTGACACTTTTTCATAATAAAGAGCAACAACAAATTAACTTGCTTTTTTTCTGTAATAAAGATAAAGATATAAGAGGGCAGGGGATTTAGCTCAGTGGTTTCACTGCCTGCTTCCCAAGTTCAAGGTCCTAAATTCGACCCCTGGTACCAAAACAAAAAACAACAACAACAACAAAAAAAACAGATATGAAAAGTAGAAAGTAGCAGATGGGACTCCCATTTTGAATATGAAAACTGAAATGCTGGTGAAGTTTACAGGCTATCGTTTTGTTTTGTTTTGTTTTTTTCCTGTTTTCATACACTTAAGGGAACTAATTGGGTATATAACTTGTTTGATTTATCTCTCAAGGAACAACTTTCACACAAAGGGCCATATAATAGATCAAAGCCAATAACAGCTGCTAACTAGTCACAGCTTGTTCTAGTGTGTTACTTACCCATAAGTACCCCCTGAGAGAGACAAAAAAAATACATAAATGAGAGCTATTTCACTGGACCACCAATAGTACTAAAAAACTTAAAACTAGTCCTCTTGTTTATACCTTTTTAGTACATTTTCAATGAAAAATATGTTGTATTTTCTTAAACTTATTTTGTAAATTTGTCATATAATGTTGTTTTAATTGTGTGCTCCAGAGATTCATAACCAATAGATTACACAAGTAGATAAGAGGGAGGAATGGGATTATCTTATCGGAATTGACACATATGGCTGTGAAATCTGAGCAGTCCCACAACAGGTCAGAAGAAGACCCTGGAATATCTGGTGGTGTGGTTCATTTCAGCCTTGAAGGCCTTAGAAGCAGGAAGCTGGTGATATTATTCCTAGGAGCCTGTGTTGTAAATTCTGGTATGCCAAGGCCAGTGATCCTGGAGTTCTGGTGCCCAAGAACAGAAAGAGAGTTTAAGCTCCTAGATAGAGAAAAAGGAAAGTGTTTTCTCTTGCATTTTATTTTGTCTGGGTCTCCAGTCATTGGATGGCATGCACCCACATGAGAGTGGATTTTTACTTTCTTTTTTTTGGTACCAGGGATTGAACTCAGGTCTGTGCTTGCAATGATTTTTACTTTCTTTTTTTTGGTACCAGGGATTGAACTCAGGTCTTTGTGCTTGCAAGGCAGGCCACCAAACTGCTGAGTTAAATCCCCGGCCAGAGTGGATTTTCACTTTAATGTGCTGTCACACAGCCCAGTCTCCCAGAAAAATATCCTCACAGACACATCCAGTAGCAACATCCTTTAATTCACTGAAGCTATCACTTCAAAGTAAGTCTTATATGGTTCTACTATGTAGAGTAAGCAAATGATTGTAGTTAGTGGTGTTCCATAGGCCTGTTTGCTTTTGCACATGGTACAAAGGGAGCTATGATTAGGGACATGCTGCTTTAGAACCCCAAATGACAGTATGCTTGAGTGAATTGCCATGGTTATCTAAAACTGAGGAGCACTGTCAGTTGGAGCAGCGCAGAGAGAAGGTGGCTAGTTTTTACATTTGGTAGAAAAAGAAGGAGGTAAACATTAAGATCTATCTTTTCAAGTTGCAGTAGTTACTTTATACATTAAAATTAACTTTTAAAAATCTATTTGTGATGTTAAAAATGATATTTAGACTTTACATAAAATTGTATGGGCATAATACCAATACTCAAGGAGGATGAGGCAGGAGGACCTAAAGTTTCATTCCAGCCTGGGCAATTTAGTGAGTTAGTGAAACCCTGTTTCACTAAATAAGTGTGGTATGGGTAACGTTAACTACTACCTCTAATGTATACAGAATTGTATTTCCCAGGTGTTTTACATACATTTTTTGCTTACAGTGAACAAAAATAGCTAAAAAAAAAAAATGTATAGGAAATAGTGATTCTAGAGGTTAAAGATGGGTCTACATTTCACTTGCTATTGATGCATAACATACTGCTATTCTCTCTCTATATATATATATATATATATATATATGTATATATGTATATATAATTTGAATTTTTGGAAATTTTAACTGTGCTGTTGACCTTGGAAAGAGTTATCCCAAGTTACTGTGTTGAGTTGGCATTGTACAGAAATTAACAGCCATATTGGTCTAGAAATGTTATTTTTTTTCCATTTGTGCAGGGGTAATGCACTGTATTAAATATGCAAGGTCATATCTACGTGGGTTTGATTACAGAAACTAATAAAATATTCTCTAAATAATGGAAAAAAGAATAGTATAAGACTACAAGAACAAGAAGCAATTTAAATATGTTCAGGGACGATTTTTATCTTCAGAATTAAAGATTATTTTAATCTTACATCATTGCCTTTTCTCTTTTACTTTCCTTTTCAGTTTTATTTTAGGATTCCCTATTTTTAATGTTCATACAGAGATTTCTTTAACTGAAACACCAAATAGTTTCTCTGGTGTGAAAAAATATAATAGTACACAGGATCTTAATGAGATAATTAATAATGTGAAATAGGAAGTAAAGGGCTAAAGGGGTAGGGAAAGTGGGAAGGGTGGGGAAAGATAAGGGAAAGGAAAAATATGAGAAAATGAAAAAAATAAAGTGTTTGTAAATGGGGAGGGGATGAGGGGCTGAAAGGAGGGCAGGAACAAGGGGATAAAATGATAATCAAGACCTGTCATGTAAAGGTACAGGATCCCAATAATGAATGTAACTGTATTGTATACCTAGAATGTGCCAATAAACTCTATAAAGAAAGAAATTCATATTCTTCAGTTAAATGCTCTTGATTTCCAAACAAATTATTAAGCACAAAAAGCATCCTATTGAATGCCCTTGATAATGCTTTCCTTTGGCTACATAAGTGTGAACTAATAAAATCTATCAAAAATAATTTCCATTATTACCAGATATATAGTTTAAGTGACTGATAGTGTGCCATGAAAACCTAATAGCCACATTTTATCAGTCTGTAATTATATGCCTGCTTTGGCTTTCTTTCATTCTTCTTTAATACTAGGACCTATATTCACGCTTCATGGTCAGGAGCTATTCTTTCCTACCCTTAAAAAATATTTATTAATGCTTAGCTCATCCTTTCTACATAAGACATTAAAACTAGAGCATAAGCACCCTTGTAGGAAGAAAAAAAACTTGAGTAAGAAATAGAAAGTCACTCTCCCCCATTTGTGATTTCTCCATGCTTAGTACCTTTCATCTCTTCTAATCTTTGTTCGCTGAAGCAACAAACATGTTTCAGACCTACTTTAGCCATTTGGTCATGGGTTTCACACATTAAAAAAACATGCTTACCACTGCTAAATATCCATTGCAATGGGGAAAAACTGAGAAATAATAATCAAAGTATTACATATTGGTACATTCTATGTAGAAAAATTAAGGGAGAAGTGAGAAATAGGATAATGATCATAGCATTTAACACACTGCACTATATTAAAAATGGTACCAATTATCTGTTTAATTGCTAATCTAAATTTTCTTTAGAAAAATATCTACATGCCTTTTGAATCATTATCTTTTATACTTAATTCCTTATTTTTGTTGTAACAGATTCCCACCAAACTAGTTCCCTCATATAGATCATATATATATATATATATATATATATAGAGAGAGAGAGAGAGAGAGAGAGAAATGTTATCTATGTATTGATATACATGGGCCATAAATCCACAAATGTACACACACACACACACACACACACATAAATGAAGAGAGTAAAGTATTTTAATTTTGTAGTAGCTAATGTAAATATAGTATTTTGTTTTCTTAAATTCTACTCGTTCATTGCTGGTGTGGAATGTGATGGACTTTTGTGTATTAGTCCTGCTTCCTTCAACAAAGATGTTTGTATTGTTATTAAAGCTCTGTTCTTTTTCTCTGGTGTGAGAAACTAAAAGTGTAAATAAGGATACCAAGGCATAATAGATATTGTGAAATAGGTAGAAAAGTTCCAAAGGGGAAGGAGAATTGGGAGGGATTGGAGAAAGGAAAGAAAGGAATGGATTTACTATGAGAAAATGAAAAAATGGAAACAGTCTTTGTAAACAAGGAGGGGTAGAGGGGTTGAAGGGAGGGCAGGGGAATGGGAAAAAAAATAAGAACCAAGATAGCTTAAGTAAAAGTGCAAATTTCCAGTGATGAATATCATTATAGTGTATACCTTAAATGTACCAATAAATTTAATTTTAAGAATAAAAAAATAGGAACATTTCAAAAATTTTAAAAATTTCACCTGAAATCAAAGTTTAATTTGTTCTTTCTAACATATTTATCTCATCTTTTCTCATCTTTTTTATCTTTTCTATTGTATTAGCTAGGAAATTGATGTTGGTGGGAAAGTTCCTAGCTTCTCATCATTAATTTATCACAATAGCTGTAGTTTTGCATTTCTTAGAATATTCTACATTTGTAATCTATAATGAAGTAAGACGTTTTCTCATACCATGTTCTCACATAATACAGAACACTTGATTTTGACATCAGAATATACCCTCATAATGAGCAATTTACTCACTTTATTAGGTGTTCCTATAATTCAATTTAATTTTGACACTATCAACTTGCAGTAAACATCAGTGTGAAGAACACAACAAGACCCTGTCTCCAAATAAAAACAAAAACAAAAACAAAAAAACAAAGGACTGGGAATACATTCCAGTGCCAAGGCCCTCAGATCAACCTTCAGTACTGCATGTACATGTGTGCTTTCACAAGCACACACAAACACTCACACACACACACACAATATATGATATAAAATGTAGATATGGAAAAAAATAGAGAGATAATGATTACAAAGGAACCAGGAGCTGGGGTTGTGATTCAATGGTACATTAATTTCTAGGCATGCATTAAATTCTGGGTTGACTCGTCATAGAAAAAATCAAAAAATATTCCACAAAATTTCTTATAAAATGAAAAATAAATGAACACTGTTGATATTGCAGCCATTGTGATTTATAAGAATTAAAACCACAGAATATTTCAAACACAGGGTTTATTCATATTTAGTATATTGTATAGAAAGATTCTCCTTACTGACCAAAATATTTTCTAAATGTATTAGTTTACACCAGTGCTCAGTAAAACTTTGTACAAAGGCCAGAGAGTAAACAAATATTTCACCTAATGATGTCTGTTACAACTTTTCAGTTTTTCTTTTATAGAACAAGTGTAGCTGTAAAAAATTCATAAATAAATGGGAACAGGCTGTATTCTAATAAAACTACATTTCCAAAAACAAGATGTAGGCCAGATCTTGCCCACATTGCAGATTGCTGGCTTATGTAAGTAACTTCAATTTCAAATATGTCCAAAAGGAACAATGTGTTAAACTAAAATGTCTCCATTCAAAGGAATTTTTATTAATAATAATAGATAAAATTTTCATAGCACATACTATGGGAGCTAAATCTTTTAGAATATTGATAGAGCAGATATATTTTTAAAGACAAGTTAAGCAGACTTTTCAAGAATGTACATCCTATCATCAATGAAGCTGTGATCTGAAACAAGCAATCTATTATCTAGTTGCCTGGCTCCTTCATCGTGTTTGTTTGTTTGTTTGAAGATTTATTCACCACACTCTACTGTACCTAGATCACTAAATTCTTAATTCTTACACATAAATATGCTGACTTTTAATCTCAGAACCACAGGTTTTATAACACAGTATCTCTTCAAATCAATGTTTCATTTTAATACAGTTTTTTTATGAGTGTTTAATGCTACTTTTCTTGCTAGGCCATGTAAATTCATAAAACATTATAAACTCATTTTACCAGAAAAAAACATTTGAAGTTAACAGCAAAACACACCACTAATTGACATTATAAAATTGTAAATATGAGAAATACATAATTAAATAATTAATCTAATATATAATAGTATAAGATTATGCATAGTTTTCTTTTAATACTGATCAAAATAGAGAATGCAGCATGTCTACTCAGTATTGTTTAATGCCATTGTGTGATCACCAAGAAAATTCTCTATAGAGTATAACTAAATTAACCATTCAAACCTTGCAATAATTGTCCATTTTTAAATAACAAATGATTTGAAAACAATATTTAGAATGAGAAAGATTTTTATTATTAAGTTATTACAAGTAATAAAATATTAGCTATTAAGAAATATTCTAGTAAAAAAGATACTTCAGATTTAATAAACTTATTATGTAGCTTAATATTTTAAATCTCATATCTCTCATGCATCCTTTCATACAAACCAGGACAATTCAGTTTACAGAATGTTTTTTTTTCCTCAGTGCATTTATTGGTACATTTTAGGTATACAGTACAGTTACATTCATTATTAGGATCTTGTACCTTTACAAGGCAAGTCTTGATTCTCATTTTTTCCCTTTGTACCTGCCCTCCCTTCACCCCCTCCTCCCCTCCATATTTACAAACACTTTGTTTCCATTTTTTCATTTTCTCCTATTTTTTTCTTTTGCCTTATTCCCTTTACCCTACCCTTTCCACTTTCCTTACACCTTTAGCCCTTTTACAGAAAGGTTTTCAGTAAAGATGTATTTTCAAAAGTAAACTATGTACTTTTAAAATTACATAAATATTTAAATAAAGTATATTACAGCGATTAAATTTAAAACTTTAAAATGTATTAAATTTAATTATAATACCTTTTAAACTGTAAATATGCTGTACGTGTATGAACCCTCCATGGTAAATGTAATCATTATATACAGCAAAAATATACTAATTATTTAGTATATTAGTATACAATTTGGCATTACATAACAAAATACAACTAGGAAAAGCTAAATATGCATTAGTATATACTTAAAAAAGTAGTTTTAGAGTTCTGATCATGAGACAGCAGTTACTAAACATAAAATGATGTTGAGCTCCCATTTACTATAAACAAATTCTGTGATATATATAATCTGAAATAAAACTTTTTCTCACGTGGCTAAGTATTTTTAAAAATACATGCTAATTATACTGTTATGTTAAAATGCTCATCACATTTTGCTGGCAACGCATGGGGAAAAAATTCCAATAAACTCAGTTCGGTCTAAATTACCATCAAGGGAACAGAAACAAGAGTGTGTCAGTATGTTGAGTATTGGAGCCCAGGGGGACATAACACTCGCTACGTGTGTGGCGGGGAAAAGCAAAAAAACAGCAGGACTTCTCAGTAAGGAGACAGAGGAGAAACTTGTGATCACAAAAACAGAAAAGCATATTGCTGATAAGACATAAGTGCTAGAGGTTTGCTGCAACCTCAAGCTGTGCTTCTCCACACAAAAACCTCATACTAATTTACACAAGGCAATTTTAGTTACACAGCTAGAAAGAACTGCGAAAAATGAAGTTAGTTGTTCTTTTACTAGAGTTGATTCATTGCAAACTTCTGAAATGCTTTTCTCTTTTGAACTCAGTGGAAATGGCTGACTCTAGAATTGCTTCATAACATTATTAAAGAAAACAGAAGAGCCCTTTATTAATGAATTTGAATATAGTCTTACTTTTTTTCTATAATCAGAAATTTCACGGAATTCATATACCTCAAAAAAAAAATAAGATTAAACCTGCCACCTGACTGTTCCACAGAGCCCATATACAAGCTAAAATCAAAGACGCACCGACAAGGATAGATACGTGGCTTTCCAAAGATAATTCCAAAAGTGTAGCTCAAAGAGGAGCAAAGCTATCACTTCCAAATTATCTTCCAACTTGACCTCTCATTTCATAGCCCAGTCTCTGTAGATTTTTCACACTGGTCTCTCAACAGAAGAGTGTCTCTCCTTATAAAATTTAAGTGATTATAAAAGACAAAATAATTTATAAAATATACTTTGGTTGAAATTAATCTCATGCACTGTGATATGTAATGCTTTATATTTTCATAATTTTCCAGAAGTCTATGATGTCCTGATCTGAGTTTCTTTATTACTCATATGTACCGTAATTCCAATTAGGCTCCTAACTTCTGAGGCCTGGCAAACCTAAAGAGAAATTCAATTTAAAAGCAAAGTGAGAAAAAATTTTCTGAAGTGAGTTAAAAAAAAAAAAAAAGACAAAAACAAAAAACCTTGAGGGAGTCCTGATATTCACTTACTTAAAAATTTTATTCAAATTAAAGATATATAATCAGTTTAATGACAAAATTTGAAAAGTGAAGTTCTCACTTTTGAAATTAGTATATTCTCTATTTAAATAAACCAATAGTTGTTATTATACTACTAAATCACTGTTCTTATGGAACTTAAAATCTATTTTTAAAAATGAAACCTGAACACATGAATCTCCAAAACCCAGATCTGCTAAAAGATTTTGTTCTTTTATTTATTCCTAATCCCATCCTTCCTAAATATTTTCATTAAATTCTGCCACACAGAATAATGTTCCCAAATGAAGTATTCAGCTAAATAGCCAATGTTCAAACTTGCATTTTAAATATATCTTCTCCTTTTCTTTCTTTTGTCTCTGACACTAATGTCCATAAGTTGATTCTGATAAGCCTTATTTTCTTGTTCATTTCTGAAGAAATCATTTATTTAGCCACAACAGCGATGCAGTGGTTTTCTACAAGCTGTCCACCTCATAAATTGATCTGGAAACTACAAAAACTTAATCATTTAAACAAGAAGTTAGTAAAATTGTTTTTTTCCATTTCCTTGTATTAATATAATAGCAACTCAAAATTATTTTTGAAATGTTTATTTAACCTGAGATGTTCTGTTTAAGTGCTTTACATTGACATCACACTTTGAAAGAAGAAAGAAAAAATAAAAACAAAAATGGGAGGAAATATTTCTAAAGATGAACAAATTGTTTTAACATTAGATGAGTATTAGTATTATTTTTTATACCTCTCAGTAAGCAAAGACATACATAAGCAGGTAAAATTCAGTATCCTAGGGAAAAAGTTTTGAAATTCATGAAGTATAAATGAAATAAAACTAATTTATAAAACTCCATCACTTATCTTCTAATATTCTCATAATTTTCTACACAGCTCTTTTAACAGCTCCAGTTGTCTGATCAACTACTCTGCCTGTGTAAGTTATCCTTTATTATTTCAACTAACTCTATGATGAGGTTGAATGAAATATCTAGTGAAATAGTAAAAGACATATTGCCATTAGTTCTCCTCAAAATATAGTATACCCTTTGCTTTGACCATACTTATCCATTCTTCTTGACACTTTCTAACGTACTACTGGAGGTCTACTTTTCTATGTGCATTTAGAACCTGTGATAAATATGGTGAATGCTACTGCCAAGGGCTATCCATGGTCAAAGCAGGCCAAAAACAGTACAGTGTATCTTCATCTATCTTATTCACATGACCTGGTACCATGTGACTTCAGGCTCTTCTCCAAAGTAAAAATGACCATAAAAAGTGAACATTTTTATTTCATTTGGGATATCAAGGCAACCATGAAGAATAATTTACAGGTTAAGACTCCACAAAACTGCTTCAGAAAGTAGCAAGAACAATGGGGTAAGTGTATTTGTTCTAAGTGAAGTGGACGGTTTGAGGAAAGTTAATGGCAAGATACATTATATATGCATTTGTTAAATGCATTTGTTACCAGTTGAAAATTCTTAGGTATTGACTCTAGATATTACTACCTGTCAGGTAAATCTGAATATCTCAGAAAGGCAACTCCTAGTCAATAGTAAAAGTCCTAGAAATTTGTTAATTAAAAGCAAATTACGTAGGACTGGCAAAATCCTTATGTAAAATAATTTTCTAATAAGATACAATGCATTTGTTAAATGCATTTGTTACCAGTTGAAAATTCTTAGGTATTGACTCTAGATATTACTACCTGTCAGGTAAATCTGAATATCTCAGAAAGGCAACTCCTAGTCAATAGTAAAAGTCCTAGAAATTTGTTAATTAAAAGCAAATTACGTAGGACTGGCAAAATCCTTATGTAAAATAATTTTCTAATAAGATACAATATTGTGCTTACAGCTAGCATTATGGTATTTTCCACCTAAAATTTTGCTTACAAGGCAGATCTCAAGTAAAGCATTCCTATCATAGTAAACAACCAAAGGAAAAAAGAAATTGCCATTTATGTATTGTAGGATTTAAGGAGGATGAAGCATATGTCTTTATCAATTTTAAGTGTATGGCTTTAAACTAGGCCAAAATTTATACTTATTCCTTACACTGTGTTTGTTTCTTTTAAATTTATCCTTATTCCTTATAAATATTACTTATACCTTCATATATGTATGTATATACATATAATTTCCATGCTTGTCCTTATTCCTGTCCTCAACATTTGAATTCTAGCACCTTTTCTGCTTTCCCCCTGATTGTTTCACTCTGTTTCCTGTGTATATGGTACTGGCCTCATGTAACTGAATGATGATAATGCAAATGCCATTTTTTGTAGCTTTATACTATACTCCTTCATTAATAGAATTGCTTTTTTCATTAAGGGTAGGGGAAAGGTAATAAGGAAAAAGAAAAAAAATATGACAAAATGAAAAAATGGAAATAAAGTGCTTGTAAATGGGGAGGGGAGGAGGGGGAAAAGGAGCGCAGGGACAAGGGAAAAAATGAGAACCAACACCTGTCATGCAAAGGTACAAGATCCCAATAATGAATGTAATTGCACTGTATACCTAAAATGTACCAATAAACTCAATAAAATAAAAAGGGAAAATTAATATATTGTTTAATTTCATGCTTTTATAACTGATTTTATAGTTAATTTTTGTATAATATTTATGTTAAATTTTACATTGGCTAGCATATATATATATATATATATATATATGCAATATAAAACAAATAATTGTCATTCCCAATAACTTTATAAATTCCATAAAGAACAGAATTGAAAATAATATTGTATGTATCAAGATCCCCAAAACAAGTGTAGAATATTGCTATGGTTTAGATCTAAAATATCCTCCAGGGCCAGGGATTTAGCTCAGTGACACTGCCTGCCTTGTGCAAGCTCATGGTCCTGACAGGAATGAGTCACAGAGTGCAGAGTTATCACCAGGATTTCAAATAGGCACGCTGTCCCAGAGTTCTCTGATTAAATTACATGCATGATATGCAGTAGATATGTACGAACTTTTACCGAGGTTTAAGTAGGGAAAAAATTACCAAAGTTCAAGTCAGGTGATCTAACATGTATGTGCTCTGGCCATGAGCTTCAAAGATTTCCTGAGTCTTTTTAAATTTCTATTTCTCTTAGAATAATGGAAGAAGGATTGGACTTGGCTGTGGGTTGCTGCCCAAATTCTGATGAGTGGAGGGAAAGTGTGCTCCGAGTGCCAATTGTGCTACCTGTACTGGCTTCACTGCTAATTCTAGAAATGTGTAAGGACTCTGCATAGTCAATTAAACAAGTGAGTGTAGAATCCATACTTTCTTTCCTGGCTTGTTCCCACAATAAATACAGATCAGCAGAGTCTCACAGGAGTAGTTCTGCATGATAGAGTATCCCTAGTATTGCAATGTCCATTCAAGGGACTGGTTTCTAAATCAGCTATCTTTGGAGGTGGCTGGAGACTATAGAAAAAAAAAATGCCTGAATTCTCAAATTCCAAACAGTTAACAGTTATCTCCCCAAGTGCAAAGTGAGCAGTTTGACTAAGTGTAGACATAATGCTGAAAGCCAGAATGAGAAAGAAGCAAATTTTGGTTCTCACCTACTTTACAGGAAAAGAAGAAATAAGGACATACATTCCCAATCCTATTCTCCCCAGCTGCATCTCAAAAGACTAGATTCTATACCACTCCTTTCAAGACAATAGACAACTTCAAACTCAAATTTTTGGTGGTAATTAAGAAAAAGATAGCAGGTTGGATAGCATAAATAATTTAGAAGTACCTAGAATTTCTGACTAGCTCATAGAGAGGAATATTTCTTATAAGAGACCAGTCTGCAAAGATTAGGAGAGGTGATTTTTTTAATGTAATATGCACAAACCAACACTGAACCTCAAGAAAAATGAAGAAACGAAGTTACACGTTCTAAATAAAAAAATAAAAAAGCCTTAATGAAATTGAGATATATAAATTACTGTACTAAGGAGATTTCAGATAATTTTCATATAAAACATTCCAATGTTATGCTGTTTGCTAGTCCTAGTAACACACGTTGAAATTTAGTGTATTAAACAGACTCTTGAAGGAACTGGGAATAAATTGCTATAACTTCTAAAAATCTATGTAAATTATTAACAAGCAAAAAAATTAACAAGCAAAATTATTAATAGCAAAATGCTCCATGATAAAATAATTATACTAATGAAGGATATTTAAATAATTCACAATGATGTAGGTACATTGTTAATTTAATGCAATATTTAAGATTTGCAGTTAGAGTATGCAGAAGTAGGGAGATTGTGTACTACTGGGAGTAATCATTAGTAACTAAAAGGGAAACTAGCCAAATAAACTCCTTGTGTCTAAAAAATTGTCAATTTGTACATTTTTTTTTACCAACTACAGTTTACAGGACATTGTTGAGGGCTGGAGAGGTTTAACAATTTACCATTGAAAAATTGTTTAATTTTCTCTTTTGCACATTTACTCCTTCTTTATTCATTAATGTAGCCACTTAAATAAATATAAATAATCACCAAAACTCCTCAAAATTAGTGACCTAAGGAAGATACATACACAACAGAAGAAATAGTCAGAAAATTGAAAGGTATAACTGAAAATATAACAAAATATATTATACAATTTAATGAATTCAGAAATAGAAGGGAACAATAACACCTGCAATTGATATTTAATGGATATTTCAAATGGGCAAAATTATGGGAAGGTTAAAAAGAAAAGATTTTAACCACAAATCTTCAATCTTAAACTTGCTTTGAAACTTTTCCTACCAATAGAAGCAGCCCTAATCTCTTTGTTGAGAGAAGGAGTTTTCCCTCACTTCTAAAAAGTTCTTACCTGGGAAAGGTATCACCCAGAGTATAATTATTAACAACGTGTCCTCTTAATGATGACTCCTGCTGTGACTTGAACTAATGATTAAGTACAAGCATTCCTAATCACCAAGTCACTACTTATAAAGAAGATCCCAGATACAGAATATAAAATATGGATAAAATGAACTACTTAGATCAAAGAAACACATGTAACTTTTGTGTTTTTAAGGTACTGGAGAGGACAGAGCAGTGCAGAAATTAAAACATTTAGAAAATAATGTAGCTATATTTTTGCTTTATAAATATTTGTTAAATCATTCTTAAGCTTTACATATTTCTATGCTTATATAACATACTACAATAAAATATTTTGACAATATTGTTTCACAATACAATTTCACTTTGTTAGGAGAACTAGATAAATATATATTAAAATGACTGTACATTAGAAATTATATTTACTCACACTTTCTGCAGTGGGCTACTAGAGTAACAGTGTGTATTCACAAACTACCAGTCCCTGTTTCATTACCAAAGCTAATAAATTATATCTTTTCAGTCCTGTGTGCTTTGTTTTCCAAAAAGTTGTGTAGGACAGATTGTAACAGTTAAAGAAAATGGTTCCTCTTAAAGTACAATAGGGAGTATTAATCAATAGTTTACTTTGTTGGCTACATAATCTTTTCAAATTGTGATATGTAGACAAATTTATGAGTTCAGAAAATTCTTGCTATGAATGTATATTTCCTATATCTTGCAGGAATTTCTTAATATGAGACCTATTAGGGAAAATATAAGAACAAGTGATAGAAAAGTGACTTGCTTTACAATAAAGTAATGCTTGAATCGTAAGTGATCTAGGAAAGTATTCTAAAATACTCTCTGCTCTCAGCCATAAAAACATAAAGCATATATAAGATTCTGGCCAACTTTATACCTAAGTGAAATTCAGGTAGTACATCATAATGTTTCTTATAACAGCAAATATGAAAGGTTTTGATTGTAATAAACTATCTTAAAGAAAACTTTTTGAATGTAACAATAAAAAGAGTAGATTTCACAAAATGTGTTAGAAAAGAGTATACTCTTTTACAGTAGCAGATAACAAAGAAATAGTTACATTTTAGTTTTTCCAAAGAAAATTACTGGTTGAAATAGAGTTTGTACATGGACTTTTATCAATACACATTGCAATTTCACTACATTGTGGAAAGAAATCTTAAACACGGTGTGTCTCACTTCAAGTCACATCAAGGAAAAAGTATTTAGGATTTTAATAAACAATTATCTGCTATGTTTTTCAAAGTTTTATGTTAGAATTAGCACAAGGAAACAATAGGGTATGGTTTTCTCCAAACAGTATCATAACATCCCAGGAGGATACACTTATTCCATTTTTTTCAGAGAATCATAGAGCTGCTAGTGAGAAGTCCTCTAAAATTATGATAGGGCACTAGAGCAGAATTATTTATTCTGCATATTTGGTTTCCCCAGGTCAAAGGTGGGAGAATTGTTGAGCAATTTTTGAAAGTGGAATTGGCTACTGCTGCTGCAGTATCTGACTTGAGTATCACGTGTCACTGATGTACCCACAAAAAACCCTAATGTTTAATGGAGTCAGTTCAAACCAAGAACTGTCATGTGAAGACACAGGATCCCAGTAACGAATGTAACTGTATTGTATACCTAGATTGTACCAATAAACTCAATAAAAAGAAAAATAAATAAATAATTGAATTTGAAGTAACAAACTTATGTTTTCTATCTAATAAGCCATTATTACTGCATGGGGGAAGTCCCAATCAGTAATAACTTTAATACCAAAAATACTTAATTCAACTATTTTCTTGGTGGCTGAAATATATAATTATTTTTATCAGCTATGTACTCTATGTAAGCTGAATTTAAATTTTCTTCAGCATTTTCTTTTATTTTAGAATGCATATAACCCTAGGATAGTTTTCACACAGGAATACTATATCCTGGAAACTTTCTCTCTTCAATTCTTTCATCTGAACTTAAATGTGTTATGGAATTTTTCAGCTAAAAATAAAAGTTTGTATAATTTAAGGAGTCATCATTAGTCAAGAGCTATTAACATTTAGTATGCCACTTAAGGTTTAAATATATAGTGCTTTATAATAAATACATTAAAATTATTTAATATTATTGCTAATTCTTATATTACAACTAGGAATACAGTGGTATAGTGATATTATATGATTTTTACAATGTTAAATTTAAGTTTATTATTGAAATCTAGATATTCTGATACCAAAATCAATGTATTTAATCATCATATTATTTTATATCTGTTTGTCTTGTGCATTTATAATATTAGCATAGCTATCATTTAAGTCACCCATGACATAAGTATTCACACATATTAAATAGAAGTATATGTAAGACATTTTCAGTGATCTTTGTTTTTAAAATAAAATCCAGTGTCAAAATTAAAAGACCACACTTTAGGGCCAGGGATTTAGATCAGTGGCACCCTCCCTGAATTGCAAACATAAGGCCTTGGGTTCAATTCCCAGTAACAGAAGAAAAAAAAAAAATAAAAAAAAAAAAAAAAAAAAAAAAAAAAAAAAAGGCCACACTAAAAAAAAATTATCGATGTTTCTGTTTAAGTGGGTAACTTTTTATTTGACAGTGATAACATTTTTAAAATGTGTTAATAGATTGTTTGAACCCAAATTAAAATAAGAAACTTACTTATTTTAAAATACATCAAAGAAATTAAAGGAAATGATAAAGTAAGACAAAAGGGTTAAAATAATTCACTGGAAATAAATTATATCTAATTAATTCATAGAAAAGTATTTCTCATCTTCAGGTCACAGTATCACAATTAAATGAAGTCATTTTAGTGACTTTCTCATGAAGAAATATTTTATCAGCTTTCACAAATTTAAAGAGATAGTTGGAAAAAATGTGAAAAAGAAAAAAAAGTGAAAAAATGTGCAAAAGATCTGAACAGATTACTTATCAAAAATGATATTGGCAACACCTGCCTTTCAAGTGGGAGGTCCTGAGTTCTATCCCCAGTACTCCCTGAAAAAATGATATAGGATGGTTAAAAAATATAGAAAGATGATACCTTTGTACATCTTTGGGAATTGTAAATTAAAGAGCAGAGACACTATTGTAACTATTAAACTGTACTGCCAACCTAGTTGATTTGGAATCTTTCCAGAGCATCAATAAAGCACACTCTGTGTGTGTCTGGATGAGTCATAAAGGTGGACCTTGGGCACTATATCTGGCTCTGGCCTCTTCCTCTCAGGCACTGTTCTCCTGAGTTGCTTCCTGGTCATTATCAAAAAGGCAGCTTTGCTCTGCCATGCTGTTAGTGTTGAACTTGGCTGACCATGACTAAGCTATCAGGCAAATAAAATTCACCTTTAAGTTGTATGTGAGAAGTATTTGGTACCAGTGGTGCAAAAGCTGACCAATACACTTTTATAAATATATCAAAGTATCTAAAATACAAAACAGCAGCAATGGTAGTGCTGGCAAGTACTAAGCAGAATAGGAACACTTATTCATTGATGGTAAAAATGCATAAACACACTAGTTTGCAATAGTTTGACATTTTCATAAAAACTAAGCATACTCTAAGCACATTATCCAGCAGCTATGCTATCTTGTGTTTACCCAAATAAATTGAAAATTTATGTCCACAAAGCAATCTGTACATAGCTTTTTTTCCCACAAGTATCTTCACAAATGTCAAAACACAGTAGTAACCAAGATGTAGTTCAATCGTGAATGGATAAATCTGGTACATCAATAAAACTACATATCATTTAGTGACCAAATAAAGCTATCAATATTCTAAGGCACGTAAGTTGTGGAGTAAAATATCAAAGTAGTCCCAAAGGATACTGTATGACATTTTATGTTGTAACACATAATGGGAAATACCTATTTTAGTTTTTGTTATAAGCTTCTTGAGCAGAACACTTAAAATCTTTCTGAGTATCTAAGCAAAGAAACAGGTTAGAATAACATTGTTAACTAATTGCTGATATTTTATCATGGGTCCTGACAGAACTCCTAATCCTTTCCATTTCTTAAATGATCAGAGCATCTGATGAGGGCTTTTGCAGGGCTCTTCGAAGGAACCTAGTGACCAGAAAGTAAAAGCCGTGATTAGAAGTCTGGAATTGTCAGCCTTATCCCCATCTTCTGGGAAGTAGAAAGCAGCTAACATTTGAGTTAACACTGTATCATATCTTTGTGATGAAGCTTCCAGAAAAACCTCTGAAATACAGGTTTCAGAAATTTTTAGGGTTACTAAACACAGGAAAGGTGACATATCCCCCAAAGTTCTAGTAATTCTGTATCTCTTCTCTCATAACTTTTCTTTATATCTCATGTTTGAGTTCTATTATTGTACAATAAATTAATAAATTCAAGCAAACTGTTTCCCTAAGTTGTGTGAGGCATTGTAACAGATGATGGGAAGGAAGAATTGGCTTTTAGGTTCTCCCAATCTGTAAGCAATTGCTTAGAATTAATAGAGACTCAGATATGGAAGTCTGGGAATTTTACTTGGAGGTTCTGTTGCTAACTCCAGGTACTTAGTGTCAGAGTTAAACTGAAATATAAGGCACCTAATGGTATTGGTAAATTTCTCAATTAGGGAGAAATTCACACATTCTGATATTAAAATGAATGGTTATGTATTGAATGTGAGAATATAGTACAAAGAATAAAGGCTTTGTTCATGACACATTTCATCTATACAATATCCTCAGGAAGGTAAAACTAATATACAATAATAAATCAATTGTGAAAAAGTAGTTTCCCCAGTAAGCAAGAATGTTTCCTTTCAATACAGCTTTCCAACATCATATGATACCCTAGCTAACAAAATAGAACTGATAAAAAAGATAGGAAGATAAGAAGAAAGAAAACAGAAATATGTTGGGAAAAATAAACAGCATGTCTTTTTCTGCATATAAAGTACACAAAAATAAGTCAGAATAAAACAACTAAAATGTTTTCTGATGGCAAGGTTGATATACAAGATTAATCCACATTCTACTACAGCAGTAAAAGACAAGTGGAATTTGACAATACATCAATTTACATTAACTGTACCAAAATAAAACATTTAGATCAATGTTTAGGAAAATATTGTAAGATCTTTATGAGAAAACCTACATAACTAAAGAATTAAATAAATTGAGCTATATTGCTTGTTCATGAATGTAAAGAATTAATGCAGTCAAAATATCTTTTTTCCCACCTTGAGCTACATATTCAATGTGATCTCAGTCATAATCCTAGTGAATTATTTGAGTATGTAAACAAATTGAATTTAAAGTTTGTATAAATAGCCAAAAGCCTGGAATAGCTTATATAGCACTGAAGAAAATTAAAGTGGAACAATCGACATTGCCTGGATGCAGTATAAAGAAAGTGATAAGGTAGTATTGAAGAAAAATACTAAAACAGGTCAGTGTAACAGAATAGAGAGCCACAAACACAACCACATGTGTTTTTGTGTGTGTGTGTGTGTGTGTGTATAATTATATATATATTGTATCAATCTTTGAAAAAGAAGCAAGGCAAATACAGTGGAAAATAGACAATCTGTTAAATATTGGTGGTGATAAAAGTGAAGTCTTATATATAAAAAAAACAAAAATAATCTAGACACTACCCTTACACGTTTCTCAAAAGTTAACTCACAATGTTTCACAGACATATATTTACAATGAAAAACTTTAAGATTCTTAGAAAATAAAATAGGAAAAATGTAGATAACATTGTGTTTTGAATATTATATTTTTATATACACCAAAAACATACTTCAAGAAATCCAAGTATAATAAATACAAACTGACCTGAAAACAGAAAGAAATATTATAGGAAAAATGCTGAAAGTCAAAAATAAGGATAATCTCTTAAAATCAGAAAGAAAAATAGCTTGCTTGTCCTACTCTTTTGAACATACTGAGATTAACTGCTGACTTCTTTCAGAAATTTTGAAGGGCATAAAGGAGTAAGATAATTATTCAGACTACTCAAAATAAAAAAAAAAAAACCTTGCAGCCAAGAATCCTATGGCAAGCAAAGTCACCATTTAAAAACTGAAGGGAAAATAACAACTTTCACTGATAGAAAAAAAAACATAATTTTTTCCTTCCTATTTTATTCACTTTATAAGACCTAAACAAAATATGCTGAAACCAAGCTATATAAGATGGCAGTCAGAACCCACATGAACTACAAAATACCATTAAAACAAATAACATAATATGAGCCTTATTCATGTGCAATATACATTTTAACTAAAAAAACCTATATGAATAATATCATTATTATTTTTATCTTACTGAGTTTATTGGTTCTTTAAAGTATACAGTACAGTTGCATTCATCATTGGGATCTTGTACCTTTACGTGACGGGTCTTGGTTCTCATTTTTCCCCCATACCTCAGCCCTCCCTTCCCCCTCTACCCTCCCCTATTTACAAAGATTTTGTTTTCAATTTTCCCTTTTCTCATATTCTCTCTTGTCCCTTATTTCCTTTCCCCTAGCCTTCACACTTCCCCTACAACTTTCGCCTTTTTCTTCCTAATTATTTATATTGAACCTGAAACACACAGAAAAGCAACATTTGCACAAAATGTTTCCTAAAAAGAACACAGGCATAGTCAGAACAAAGTTGCATTAAACAAAGGAAATTACTATAAAAGTAAAAAAAAAAAATCTTCTTAACATTAGAATTTTAACATTGGGGTAAAAATATATTATGTCAGATGTGTATTATGTGTAATAATATTACCTCAAAAAAAGAAAAAAATAGAGCTTGATGTAAAGAGTGTTCATTTATATCAGTGAAAATAAACTAGCCTGAACAGCTTGTCTAGTTAACATAAAATGTGTTAAACCCTATAGTAACTGGAAAAAAAAAACACAAACTATTATTATTGCACTATTAAAGAAAAAGTTGCTAAATTACAGATATCCCAATAAAGGGCAAGAATGCCAAAATTGAATATACACAAAAAATATATGGAATATAGCAGGAAAAATGGTAGACATAAAATAATCTATATTACTAATAATTTTAAATATCACTTGATATTTATCTATTCAATTTAAAGGTTTGAATTGATAAAAAATAAAAAAATGGCAAAAAATTGATTCAACTACATGACTATCAGAGGTATATTTTAGAGTCCACATAGAAATAAGTTGAATGTTGTAATAATAAGTTTTATATTGCTGTGACCAAATACCTTAGAAGGCTAACAAAAAGTAAAATAATATTTATTTCCACCCTGAGTTCAAGAGGTTTTAGACCATGGTCTTGGCTCCAAAGCAGGCACATCATAGTGAAGACTTAGTGGAGCAAATCTTCAAGTTCTTGTCCACCAGGTAGAAGATTATACAGGACAAGTGCAAGAGGAAGGATACAAGTAGGAGATACATCTTCCTGGTTCACACCTTCAGGATCCACCCCAGCACACTTAAACGTGACTTTTCTACTTTTCTAGGAATCTGTTAATCGAATTTGACAGTCAACATTAGCCATCACAAATGTAAATGAAAATGAAAAAAAAAACAACACATTGATTAAACAGCAACCACAAGAAATCTGGCAGGATCCTACTAATGTAAAAACGGACTTTAAAACTGACATTGAAAAAAGAAACTGTAAGAAATGAAAAATCTGTATATTTGATCAAAAGATCAATTTAAAATAAGATAATAAAATTCTAAACATCTTGAAATGGTGAGAGGCTGACAATGGAGCACCACTTTCAGAGAAGCCTGTATAATTCAGGAATTTTGTGATACTCTGTCTCAAAATAAAAGTTAAACAAAGAAAATGGACTGGGGATATAATTCTATGTGACAGCCAATTTCAATGTCCATGGGAAAACAAAACAAAACAAAACAAAGCAGGAAAAGGGACAAAAAGTGAAGAAATGAAGAGGGAAATAGACAATTCAAATAAAGCTTGGAGACTTTAATAGCCCATGCAATAAGAGGTAGACCAAAAGGAAAAAGACAGAATGAAAAAAATAGCATAATTGAACAACACTGAATAAAAACTCACCCTAACAGGCATATACAGTACATTTAAGGCAGCAATAGCAGAATATACACACTTCTCAAGTACACACTCAGTATTCTTTATGACTTAGACAATAAGGCAAAAATCAATTCATTTAAAACAATCCAAATAGTTCCACACATGCACCACGATAAAATGGAATCAAATAAAATAACAATAGCAGGAAAGGTTTTAAGAAACTCACCAAGATATTGACATAAAACGATTTTAAAGTAAACAGTGGGTTCACAACATAAAAAGGATTCTAACAATACTTTCAAATGAATGGAAAAGAAGTGAAACAAATGCAACATATTTTTTTTCATTGAGTTTATTGGTACATTTTAGGTACACATACAGTTACATTCAGTATTGGGATTTTGTACCTTTAGATGACAGGTCTTGTTTCTCACTTTTTCCCCTTGTCCCTGCTCTCCCTTCACACCCTCCTCCACTCCCCATTTTCAAACACTTTATTGCTATTTTTTCATTTTCTTCTATTTTTTTCTTTTCCCTTATTACCTTTCCCCTGCCCTTCCCACTTTCCTAACACCTTTTGACCTTCTCTTCCTATTTCACTTTGTCAATTATCTCATTAGGGTCTTATGTAGTATTATAGTTTTCATACCAGGGAAACTATTCAGTATTTACACTTGTGACATTTATTTCACTTAAGAGTGTAACCTCAATATG
>NW_022900918.1:1135205-1186703 GCF_012274545.1 Fukomys damarensis
ATTTAACGTGTGTGTGTGTGTGTGTGTGTGTGTGTGTATAAATTTTCCTATGAATGACTCTAATTTCTCATTCTTTATGGCTGAGTAGTAATCCATTTTATAAAAAACCCACATCTTCTTTATCCATTTCCAACTGATGGGCAAATGGGCTGTTTCCAAGTTTTAGCTATTACAAACTGTGCTGCTATAAACATGGGTGCGCATATATCACTGTGATAGGATTCTTTTACTTCTTTTGGAAAAATACCCAGCACAGGGATGGCTGGGTCAAATGGAACTTCTGGTCCAAGCTCTTTGAGGTATCTCCATATTGATTTCTATAAGGGTTGCACCAGTCTGCACTCCCACCAACAATGGAGAAGGGTTCCTTTCTCCCGACAACCCCACCAACATTTGTTATTGTTTGAATTCTTGATAGCAGTCATTCTTTGTGGGGTGAGGTGTAATTTCAGTGTTGTTTTCATCTGCATCTCTCGAATGATCAGTGATGTGGAACATTTTTTCCTATATTTACTGGCTGCTTTTACTTCTTTTTTCTGAGAAATATCTGTTCATATCAGATGCCGATGTTTGAATTGTGTCTTTATATTTTGGGAGGGCTGATTGTTTTGAGTTCTTTATATATTCTAGATAAGAGCCCTTTGAGTAGCAGCTGGTAAAAATTTGAGCTTCAGCTAAAGCAGTATGAAAAATAATTTTTTTAACTTTTAATGCCTGTATTAAATAAAAATCTGAGTAGCATAATGTTCTACTTTAAAGCACTGAAATAAATAGGGCACACTAAATCTTAAGTAATGAAATAATAGGCAAACTACAAAAAATCAGTTTAATCAAAGCTTACTTCTTTGAAAAGATGACACAATTAACATATAATTTTAACTAGAATAACAGGAAAAAAATAGTATAAGTAATGAGAGAGGAAGTTTCATTACAACATTCATATAAGTGAGATTTTATAAAAGATAGAAACAATTTTATAGCAATGAAGTAGAAATTTGCATAAATTAGACAAATCTCTAAAATGTCAAAATCTACAACTAACTGAATTATAAAAATCTAAATACTTATAATAAATACAGAGACTGAATTAATAATTAATACCTACCAAAAATGAGAAATGCAGTTTCACTAGCTTTATATTAAATTATAGAAAGTATTTGAAGATAATTCAAATTAATCATAAAAAATCTGTCACTAAATGAAATCTAGGAGCACTTGCAAAATTATACAACATGAAAAAGTAGAGATTTACTGGTTCAGCATACGAAAATAAATTAATATAATATAGCATATCAATAAACTTAAATTTAAAAGCCACATGATTATATCAATAGATGAAGAGGAGGCATTTTAATTTAAATGTCATGCATAATATAAACATTCAATAGATTAGTAATATAAGTGACCATTATCAATCAGATAAAAGGCATCTATGAAAAATGCACAGCTAATATGTGTGGAAGATTTTCTTATAAGGTCGGTTGCTCTTCACATTTATTCAAATTGTACTTGAGTTTCAATCAGGACAACTATTAAAGAATTCACATGGATTACACAGGGAGAAGTAAAACAATCTTCATTTGTAGATTACATGGTTTTATATGTATAAAATCCTAAGGAATTCACTATATTTTGAATTGCTTATTATTAATGAATAGACATGATAATATGTTGAATTATTTGTATATTGTATATTTATATTCATAAAGAAAAATAGTGAAAAGAAATTAGGAAAACAATTCCATTCATACTGCAATCAAAACATCAAACATTTTAGAATAAATTAAAAAGAGGAAAATGTTTATTATGGGCTGGGGATTTAGATCACTGGTTCCACTGCCTGCCTGCCTTGCACAAGGACCAAAGTACAATCCATGGTACAAAAAAAAAAAAAAAGGAAAAATATTTATTTTGAAATTAAAAAAATACCATGGAAATGAAGTTGTATATGCATATGTATATATGCATATCGTATGCTAATTTATCATCTTAAAATCATTAATATTAATTCATACATGGATTAACATGCTCTCCCAATATTTTTTTGCTTGCAGTTATCAGTGTGTATTATATACCATGTATTTATCTATATAGATTCTATCTATAAAGAAGCTTTTATATCCTGTTGTTGTAACACATGGCTGGAATCACTGCATTCTGAACATCTGAGACAGAAATATCTCAAATTCATATCCTGCCTGGTAAATTAATAAGTTAGTGAGAGGCCGGTGATTTAGCTCAGTGGTTCCACTGCCTGCCTTGGAAGCACAAGGTCCTGAGTTTGATCCCCAGAACCAAAAAATAAAAAGAAGTTAGTGAGAGTCTTTCTCAAACAAAATAGAAAGAAGGATAAATAACTAAGTGATATTAATCTATGTTTAATTCCCAGTACCTCAAAATATTATAAAGGATCTGCTTACATAATTATGAAATATGAGAATTCCCATGATCTGTCGTCAAAAAGCTGGAGACCCAGGGAAGACAGTTGAGGTAATTATAAACTAAATCTGAAGTCCATAGAACCAAGGCAGGTCGTGTAGTCCCAGTCCAAGGACAGGAGAAGACTGATGTTCCAACTCAAGAAGTCAAGTAAAGAGAAAACGTGAGTTCCTTCATCCTCTGCTTTGTTCCCTTCAGGTTCTCAGATGATTAAATATCCAAATGCCTTCATAGACATACTTTGAACTGATGTTAAATCTGGCCACCCCATTGCTCAGTCAAGTTGTGACATGAAACCAATCATGTCCTTCATAAAGAAAAAAATGTATATATGCATATATTATATATTAAAGAGAGAGAGTCAGAGAAAGAGAGAGAGAGAGAGATTGTATGTATACATGTGTATAAAATAACACATAAAAATATAACAGTAGAAGAATTCTAAGAAATTCTTTCAGGTTATGCCCTTGGCACATTTTCCCACAAAATATATATGATCAAAATAAACGCTGAATGCTTAATTTAACAAACATTATTACCATAAAATCATTTTATCAAGATCCCTGGGAGCAGCTAGTGGTCCAGACCAGTGTGGCTGCAGGCAGATCCCAGCCAAGGATCCTCCCCAACCACAGAGGTTTGGGCAAACCTGCCCAATAAAGTCCCACCCATGGAAGAGCTTCACATGTTCACAAGCTTCAGTCAGAGGCCAGCCCCATATCATCAGTGATTTGAACCCAGCAATTGGTATACATGTGAGGAGGAAATAAAAGACTTCTTTTTTTTTCTTTTTATTGAGTTTATTGGTACATTCTAGGTATACAATACAGTTACATTTATTACTGGGAATAAAAGGCTTCTTGGTGGTTTGTTGAGACTGGAAGACGACAGGGTGAGCAAAAGATTTTCTCAGTAAAGGCACAACAGGTTGCATCTGTTGAAATGAGAAAACAAGGAAACAAGTTCCAAAACCAGACTTCCAGATCACCTAAGGCAACCCTAAAGGAAAACAAGATGGAACAATCTTATATTCAACCACCTGGACTCCCTAAACTGTCAACAAAAGAGGATCTGGAAAAAATGAAGTAAGAAATAATTTCTCTCATAACAGCAGAGATTGTTCCCATAGTGCAAGACATAATTAATAAATCTAGAGTGGACACTGATAAAAAAATAGAAGAGCTGAGGAGCATCATGGAATCCAAACAGGAAACAATTGAAATCCATAAAAGAGATGCAAACAGAATTCCAGAAGATTGAAAACACTATTGAAAGTTTATGCAGCAGAATAAGCCAACACAAAGATGGAATTTCAGATATAGAAGACAAGATTAACTAGGGAAAGAAAAAAATTCCTAAAAATGGTAAGAGACCATGAAAAATCAATACAACAACTGCTAGATGATGCAAAGAAGAATAATATAAGACTGATCAGAGTCAGTGAAGAAACAGGAGAGAGTGCAGATGACATAAAAAACACTGTTTACAGAAGTAATGGCAGAAAACTTCCCAAATAGGGGAAAACATTTTGACATACAGATAAGTGAGGCATACAGGATTCCAACAAGCTGTGATAAAAAAATCTACACATAGGCATATAATAGTTAAGATTCCAGAAACCCAACAGAAGAACAAAATTCTACAAGCAGTCAGTGAAAAGAAACAAATCACTTACAAAAGAAAGCCCATCAGACTCACAGCAGACTTCCCAACACAAACCCTCAAGGCAGAAAGAGATTGGAGTGATGTATTTCAAGCCCTAAAGGAAAAGAGCATCCAACCTAGGTTGATGTGCCCTGCAAAACTATCTTTCAAAATTGATGGAGAAATAAGATACTTTCATGACAAAGAGCACCTAAGAAACTTCATGAATACCAAATCAGCACTACAAAAAATTTTAAACAATATTGTAAGCAATGACAGTGAGGATCAAAACCCCAGAAAGCCCAGCAGAGTGAATTCATGAGGCATGACAAGAAATTAAATGCAAAGTGGAGAATCCAACAAAAAGAAAACTCATGACAAGGATAGGTCAATATATATATCAGTTATAACCATCAATGCTAATGGTCTCAATTCACCAATCAAAGAGATAGGCTGAATGAGTCAAGAAGCAACATCCAACAATATTCTGCATCCAAGAAACACATTTAATTCAAAAAGAAACTCATAGACTGAAAGTTAAAGGGTGGAAAACAATATTCCATGTGACAGGAACCTGAAAAATAGCAGGAGTAGCTATCTTCTTTGCAGATCATGTGGATTTCAAATCAACACTGATTAAAAGAGACAAAGAGGGACATTACATCCTTGTAAAGGGAACAATCCAAGAGGCAGAGATGACAATCATAAATATATATGCACCAAACCCTAGTGTGACCAACTGTATAAAACAAATACTAATGGACAAGTAAAATCAAATGAGGACTAACACAAGTGTAATGTGTGACCTCAATATCCCATTGTCACAAATAGATATATCAACTAGATATAAAATAAATAAGAAATACTAGAACTCAAACTCTTGAATAAATGAACTTAATAGATGTGTACAGAGTGATCCATCACACAAAATAAGAATGCACATTCTTTTCTGGTGTACTGGGTCATTCTCCAAAGTAGACCAAATAGTGTTCAAAGAACATATGTAAGTAAGTTCAGAGGAACTGAAGATATCCTCTGTGTATAATCATACTACAATGTGATGAAATTTGAGATCAATAGCAAAAGAAACCACAAGTATTTCACAAACACATGTGAATTAAACAACTCACTTCTGAATAATCAATGGGTCACATAGGCTATTAAAGAAGAAGTCAGATATTTCCTACAATTAAATGATAATACAACATATCAGAATCCATGGGATACAATGAAATCAGTCCTACAAGGGAAATTCATAGCACTGAATATAGGAAAGTAGAGATACCTCGATTATACAACCTGCTGCTAAACCTCAAGCTTCTAGAAAAAGAAGAGTAGGACAAATTTAAAGATCATACAAGGGAGGGCTGGAGATTTAGTTCAGCAGTTCTGTGGCCTGCCTTGCAAGTGTGAGGACTTGAGTTCAATCCCCAGAACCAAAAAAAAAAAAAAAAGAAAAAGAAAACAGAAAAGAAAAGATCATACAATGGAGGAAACTATAAAGATCAGAACAGAAACCAATGTAATGGAGACTAAGACAAGGATATAAAAAAATCTACACAGCCAAGTGTTGGTTCTTCAAACAATAAAGAAAATTGACAAACCCTTAACCAGGCTTATCAAAAAAAGAAAGGCCAAAGTCCATGCAATTAGGAATGAAAAGGATAAAATTCCAATGGACCCAGCAGAAAAAGAGGATCATCATTACCAACTTTGATAACTTTTACTTTAATAAGATGGAAATACAGATGATATGGAGAGATTCCTAGATTTCTGTGAACAATGATGACCAAGGTATTCTAAATTACCCAATATCGATCAATGAAATTGAAAATGTAATTAAAAACTTACCAACTAAGAAAACTCAAGCCCTGATGGCTTCACTGCTGAATTGTACAAGTCATGTAGAGAGGAACTACTGCTAATCCTGTTTAAACTCTTCAGTGAAACAGAAAGGAAATCATTACTCCAAATTCATTACTGGAAGCAAGCATCACCTTGAACCCCAAAACAGATAAAGACCCAACTGAAAAAGAGAACTATAGGGCAACCTCACTAATGAACATAGAAGCAAAGTATGATAATAAAATACTGGCTAATAGAATGAAGAAGATCATCAAGAAGATCATGCACCCTTGACCAACTGGGATTCATCCCAGTGATGTAGGGATGGCTCAACAAATGCAAATCAATAAATGTAATACACTATATTAATAGAGCTAAGGATAAAAAACAAATTATCTCCATTTTTTCAGTTTCTCATATTTTTTCCTTTCCCTTATATATATATAAAGTGTTTGTAAATGGGGAGGGGAGGAGGGGGTAGGGAGGGCATTACACTATATTAATAGAGCTAAGGATAAAAAACAAATTATCTCCATTTTTTCAGTTTCTCATATTTTTTCCTTTCCCTTATATATATATAAAGTGTTTGTAAATGGGGAGGGGAGGAGGGGGTGAAGGGAGGGCAGAGACAAGGGGAAAAAATGAGAATGAAGACCTATTATGTAAAGGTACAGAATTCCAATGATGAATGTAATTGTATTTTATACCTACATTGTACCAATAAACTCAATAAAAAGAAAAAAATTATCATTTCAGTAGATAGATAAAAAGCATTCAACAAAATCCAACATGCATTCATGATAAAAAACCTATAGAAAATTGGAATAGATGTTCTCTATCTCAATTTGATAAAAGCCATCTATGAAAAACCAACAGGTAACATCATTTGATATCATCAAAAACTGAAATCTGTCATGCGAAAATAAGGAACAAGACAAGGATATCCACTATCACCACTCCTGTTCAATATAGTTTTTGCAAATAAAAGCCACATCAATTAGACAAGAGAAAGAAATAAGAGGAATAAAGACAGGAAAGGAAAAAGTCAAATTGTCAGTATTTGCTGATGACATGATACTGAATATAGAAGATCCCAAGAACTCCACCAAAAGCCCTCTAGACTTAATCACCAAATTCAGGAAAGTAGTTGGATACAAGGTTAACACACAAAAATCAATAGCTTTTTTGTATATGGGAAACAGACTCACTGAGAGAAAAATGTGGCAATCAATTCCTTTCATAATAGCATGGAAAACATAGAAATAAGTAGGAATTAACCTAACAAAAGAAATCAAAGACTTCTACTCTGAAAACTATAGAACTCTGTACAAAAGAGATTGAAGAGGAATCAGAAAATAGAAACACTTCCCTTGCTTCTTGGCAGGAATAACCAACATTATGAAAATGGCCATACTTCCAAAACTGCTATATAGATTCCATGCAGTCCCAATTGAAATCTCAATAGTATCTTTCATAGACCTTGAGTAAACAATCCAAAAATTTATTTGGGACAAAAAGAGACAGAAAAGAAAAAGCAATTTTAGGCAATGAAGAGAAGTTATGGGTATCACAATCCCCAACTTAAAATTATGCAACAATGCTACTATGATAAAAACAACATAGTACCGGCAAAGAAACAGACCTAAAGATCAGCACAACACATAAGAACATGCAGAAACAACTCCAGACACACTCAGCCACCTCACCTTTGACAAAGGAGCCAAACATTCTCACTGGAGGAAAGATACCCTCTTTAATAAATGGTGCTGGATAAACTGGATTTCAACTTGCCAAAGATTAAAACTAGACCTATACCTCTCACCATGCACTAAACTAAAATCACAATGGATTAAAGATCTAATTATTAAAACAGAAACATTAAATCAGCTGGAAGAGAGGTTAGATAGAACTCTTGAAGACATTTCTAAAGGAAAAGATTTTATGAACAAATCCTCAGTAGCATGGGAACCAGCACAAAGAATTAGCAACTGGAATCACATCTTTTTAAAAAGCTTCTGCACAAGAGAAACAAGCAACACTGTGAAGAGACCAACCACAATGTGATAAAAACTTTTCACCAGCTCTTCCTCAGACAAAAGTCTATACTATCTAGAATGTATAAAGAAATTTTAAAAAATCTGACCTCCCATGTTTAAAGGCCCAATCCAAAAATAGGCATATGAAATGAACAGATATTTCTCAGATAAAGAAGTAAAAATAGAAAATAAATATATGAAAAATGTTCAATATCACAGGTCATTTGAGAAATGCATATAAAAATAACAATGAGATTCAACCGCACCCCAGAAATAATGGCTCCTATCATGAAATCAACCAATAACAAATGCTGGTGGGGGTATGGGGAGAAAGAAACCCTTCTTCTTTTTCATGGGAGTGCAGACTAGTGCAACCCCTGTGGAAAGAAGTTTGGAGAAACATAAAAACTAGGATTGGAAGTCCCATTCAACCCATCTATTCCCCTGCTGGATGTCATCCCTAAAGAATTAAAATAATCATACTATAATGATATATGCACACCCACATTCATAGTAGAACAATTTGTAATAGCTAAAACTTGGAAGCAGCCCAATTGCCCTTCAATGGGAGACTGGATAAACAAAATGTGTGGGTTTTTTTTTTATATACTATGACATACTACTCAGCCATAAAAAATTAAAAAGTAGAGACATTTATAGCTAAATGGATGTACACTGAGGTGATTATCAGTGATATAAATAAGACACACATGGGTAAATACAGAATAGTTTCTCTAGTGTGAGAAACTGAATGTGTGACAATTAAAAGGTATCATAGATAATGTGAAATAGGAAGAAAAGGGATGAAGGGGAAGGGCAAACAGGAAACGGGTAGGGGAAAGGAAAGAAGGGAATGGAATTATTATGAGAAAATGAAAAATAAATGGAAACAAAGTCTTTGTAGATAAGGAGGGAGGAGGGGTTGAAGGGAGGGCAGGGAAATGGAGAAAAATTAAGAACCAAATTTAAATATGTAAAGGTACAAAATCAAATAATAAATGTCATACTGTATACATTAAATGTACCAATAAAATTAATTTTACAAACATCATCATGAATCTTCATCAAAAACTCCTCATTGGTCCAAACATACTTGTCCCACCACTGTTGACACTTTTTGAAACAGTTCTGAAATCCTCTTTCATGACTGTCTTTAGTTGTGCTGTCATGGCTCCCTCAATGTCCTAAATTGATTCAAAATAGTTACTTTTCAAAACTATTTTGTTTTTGCCTAATAGCCAGAAGAATTTTTGGTATCAGATCAGGTGAATAAAGTAGATGAAGATACAATATAATATTTTTATGAGCCTCCATTTCTGTTAAATGAGACTTGGAAGCAGCATTTTCTAATCACATCTTGTTAAGACAATGATGAAACAAGATTTCCAGAACTGCTTCAGAAAGTGCTAATAATGGAATAACTGCATTTAAGATGAGGAGGACTATTTTGTGGATTGCTGGCACTTTGTTCTAATCACATCTTGTTAAGACAATGATGAAACAAGATTTCCAGAACTGCTTCAGAAAGTGCTAAGAATAATGGAATAACTGCATTTAAGATGAGGAGGACTATTTTGTGGATTGCTGGCACTTTGCCTTTCAGTATAACTAGTTTTATTTTTTAAATTAACATATTTCAATGATACCTTGTATATAGTATATGAATGAAAATATGGCTAAATAAATTGAATGAATAGGGAGAAATGTGAATCTATTGCATGCTATCATCATTTTGATGGATTGATTTATTAATTTTAAACTACCAGTGTACTCAAATATGAAATTTGCTTTAAAAATGTGTTATGTTAAATAGTGCTGTGTGAAAAAAAACAGCAGTTGAAAATGGAATGGTTGAATAATGTCATCAGGCATATGATTATTTTCTGTGGTTATTAATTTGAAAATTCCCTGCAACGTTATGTTAGTTGGGGATTTCCCTAAAGAGACCTTGTAGCTTCACTATGCAACAAGATTTATTTGGATCATCAAGAAAATATATAGTAGGTCAGAACATAATATCCTTTGGGGCTCCTTAGTCATTAAAAAAAAATATGAAGTTTTCCACTTGTAAGAACTACAAATACTTGTTCTTTTGAAAATTCTTAGAAAAGGATGAAGTTTGTTGTTTGGAAATTAAGAAAAAAGAAAAATCCCTACATCATTACAAAAATCCTTCTATGATATTTCTATGGTGAAAAATCTCAATATGAAATATAATGATGTATAAACAGGAACTGTAACTACCTAATTAGTTCCTTTCATGAATATGACTACTATTTTAACTCAAGATAGAAAATACTTTTCTTACCAGCTTTATTTCTAACAGTGGGCATACTCTATGACATATGATGTTAAAATAAGCATCTAGTATATATAACAACTTCATTTACCAACTCCAGCTAAGACAAAATTATAATCCCAGTATTAACTAAAATAATGAGCTCTTCTCTCTTTAAATGTATTAACTCTATGTCCTTTAAAATGAAGCTTCAATGTACTGATATTAAAAATATGGGATTAAAAATCAGTACAGATGACCAAAATCTTGGTAGTTTGATCATTTATATTTTTCAGTATAACAGAGAATGCTATTTCTGTAATAAATTGTATGCAAGACTTAACTGATTTTTGTATGTATTAACTGCTAACATAAGCAGTTTGAAGGACACCTCAGGCTAGCCTAAGGTCAAAGTTGCAAATATAAGCAAAAACAAAGCAATAAATGGGATTTTTATTATGTTTTAATAAAGCCCATTCCTGTCAAAATATGAATTGTAAATTTGACCTTTAGTTTCAAATCAATTTATTACACACATATAACATTTCCTCTACATGATTTTACATTCTTCATAAATGTTTCTTTATATTTTAAAATGATTTTCAAAATTATGAAGAATTGTATGATTTTTAATCTCTCCATTATATATGCAAATGTGCACCACTGGTCAGGTAAGCCAACATTTTACTTAAAAAGCCATAGAAAGTACTTAGTTTAAATCTATAGGCTGTACTGTTGACATAGGAAAAATATAACTCCTGATTTACTAGATGTCAGATGTGCTAAATTTATGCACCAAAATATCAAAGAATGAATTCTTAGGGGCAGTGATAGATAAGAGTAAGAAAAGTTTAAGAGAGAGCTCCTAAGAAACAGGAGGGGTACAGAAGTGGTTGCCACCAAGGCTCTTCCTCTGGGATAACATACAGCAAAATCACAGTGGGGGTACAGTGAGGCTCAAGCTATCATCAACTATCAGGTTACAAGTATACACACTCAGCTAATTTTGATCCAAAAGGCAAATGATCCATGTAGCAAGGATACACATAAAGAACAAAAGCATTTTGGAAAAGGGAAGGGAGTGTGGGTCCAGATGTTCTTGTCACACACTATGCACTTGATGCCTATCTGGGACCAGGTAGTGCTAATTGCAGTATAATCTCAATAGCTATTTACCAGATAGCCCTACAGTGGGTTACAATCTCCTGCTCAGTGCTAAACACAGAGACAAAGTGTAGACAGATAAAGGGAGCCAGGATGTCCAGTGCTTATTCAGTTAAAAACATGATCAGGCAAAGGCCCTGAACACCCATAGCTGTTGATATTTATTGGAGATGTCATAGTTAGATAGAGTAAAGGGGCTACATAAGAGGATGTCTGTAGTTGCTCTGGACACATTGCTGATGAAGGCAAGGCTTGTAAAGGAAAAGAAAAAACATTCTTGAATTAGGAACAGAACAGAAAAATATATAGGCTTTGATTAATAGTTAATTTTGCGGGTTCTTTTTGTGCCAACATTAACTACATTCCTTTCATTACTATGCTGTGGCTCTGTCCTTGCACCTCTGTTGGGAGAAGCAAACCACTACAATCCCCAGTGCCCTTGTACAGCCTTGCTGACACATCCAAAAATGCAAGTCAATGTGTTCTTTACTCAGGCCACTTCTTCATCTAGCAGTCTTGAGGGATGACGGTATGACTATTCTCAGAAGGAGATCAGGCTTACTTCAACTTACTATAAAAGTGACAGTTCCAGAAACTTTACATTATTATTTCCTGTTTGCTCAGGCATTCACAATGAGCTTTTTTGCCTTGAAACTTGGGGAAAGCAATCAACATAAAGCACTGGTCACTGCTTTTTCAATAAATAATAGAACATTTTCCTCTTAACCTATGATACTTATGTCAACTTTAAGTATACACAAAATAGTAGAAGATAATTGTTTTGTTTTGTTTTTTGGGTTTTTTTGTTTGTTTTGTTTTGTTTTGTTTGGTACCAGGGATTGAACTCGGGTCCTTGCGCTTCCAAGGCAGGCCACTGAAACGCTGAGCTAAATCCCGGGCCCTGAAGATTATTGTTTTATGGTAAAAATGATAAAGTTTCATACCCAGCACACATCTTGGCATGTTTGGTGAAAAGATGGGATGATCTTTGAGACATAGTTTCATAGGAAAGAAAAGACAAAGAAGACTAATATGAAAAAGTAACATAAGAAGAGTCCCCAGGATCTGATTGTGAATATTCTCAATCAAGTGGGAGGAGAGTAGGGGCAGGGTAAATATCTTTCCCTCTTCTGTGTATGTGAATTTAGAGTACAGAGAGAGGAAAAATTAAACAACCCTATTAATTGTTTGTTATTCATTCAGTCTCCTTGGTATTTTGCTCATCTTGGAAGAGCTGAGGAAAAAAATGTAATAAACACCATGATTCCAAAGCAAAAGCAATATGTCTGAGGCTGCTGAGTAAAAATGTTCCCTAATTTCAACTGTACTTTCAAATTAAAAGTCTTGGACCTCAGCCCCCCCCACCAACTTCCTCCCGCCTGCATTTATCTTTTTTTGAAACTTCTGCTTCTTCTTTAATGTGAATTTGGATACTTCAAAGAAAGAGCTGTGAATTATCATAAATTCAAGGTAAAGAAGGACACAACTTTGTTTAGTTTTGTTGGATACGGGACCCCAGATCAGGAGGGAAGAGGAAATTCATTCAGGTGGCTAAAAGTCCTGCAGACTGTGAGGAAGATCTATGGTATATAAAAAAGCAAAAGGAAAGATCTCTTGGACCAGATATTTCTGGTTGCTGATATTTCTGGTGGAGAATGTAGAGTCTATGGAGTAAAGAAACAATAGAAACAAAGCCTTTCTGGTAAAGCATGCTTGGGTTTGCTGGCCTTATGGCCTCATTAATTTCCTAGCCAAAGGAAACATGAATTTCTGGCAGCTGTTATAATTACTAATGAATTAAGTTCCTAGGTCTCTGTTTATATATAGGATAAAAATCCATCGATTTAGGGGCAGGGATTTAGCTCAGTGGTTCTGCTGCCTGCCTCACAAGAGTAAGGTCCCATGAAAAAAAAAAAAAAAAAAAAAAAAAAAAAAAAAATCCATCAATTCAATTCATACAGTTTGATCAAAAATTGTAATTGATATTGCGGATATACTCCTAAGTAAAATGAATAAGTAACACAGGTGTAAATACCAAATAGTTTCTCTGGTGTGAATAAACTGAAATAGTATATAAGATCCTAATGAGATAACTGACATTATGAAATGGGAAGAAAAGGGCTAAAGGTGTAGGGAAAGTGGTAAGGGTAGAGGAAAGGTCATAAGGGAAAAATATGAGAAAATGAAAAAATGGAAATAAAATGTTAGTAAATGGGGAGGGAAGGAGGGGGTGAAGGGAGGGCAGAGACAAGGGGAAAAATGAGAAGCAAGACCGCCTGTCATGTAAAAGTACAAGATCCTGATAGTGAATATAACTGTACAGTACTCCTAAAGTGTACCAGTAAACTCAATAAAGGAAAAAAATTGCAATTGAAAACGTAGGTAACATGAAAGTGAGACCCATGGGTTGATACCATATAGCTTGAGGAAAATGAGTAGTGGAGAGTGATGTCCTAAAGTTTGTACTAAATGCTCATAAGGTGAAAGGCAAATCTCCTATTCAGTGTACCCACATGTTACTCTCAGTGGGGAAAACTGTCATTATCACACCTCTGACACCAGAGGTGTTTGACTAACCTTTGCAAAATTTAGAGATTGCTAAATAATATATCTTGGGATTATAAAATGAATTTCATAACATTGACATCTGGCAGTCAAGAAAAACTACTGTCTCTTGAACCCTTCAACTCCTACAATGATTAATGTTAATTGTATCATTAATGTGTGAATTTTATTATATTATATGTGAATTATATTAATATAATAATATTTTCCTAATCAAGTGTGCATTCTCATGTTTACTCAAACAGTTAATGTCAGTATCCTATCTCTATAAAGAATAAATGAAATAAGGCTAAATAGATAATATTTCAAATAGTATATTTATATATTATTATAATACACACTGGAACAAGTATTATGATAACTGGGGATATGTTGAAAGCTTTCATTTGAAAATCAAGCAAACGAAAAATATAAGCACTGCAACTCCATTATAGCATGTGTATTATACTATGTGCATTAGCCAGAAAACTTTATTATATAAAAAAGGGGAAAAGGGAACAGAGTACCTGTAAATGATACAATTTTAACTAAAAATATTTCAATATAAATAAAATGGCCAATGTATTAAGTGGCTAAGGATGCCGCAGGACAATATCACAGATTGGATGGCTTGGAAGAGGAAACTTATTTTGTTACCATTCTGGAGGTCAGAAATCCAAGATCAAGATTTTTTCTGATGAGGCCTCTCTTCCTTCCTTGTGGTCAGCTGTCTCCCACTGAGCTCACATGTCCTTTCCTCTGTGTACAAGTGCAGAGTAAGCTTTCTTGTCCTTTCTCATTTTATAATACCAATAATCCTTGTTGGATTAGGCCTCTCTGCTTTGACAATATTTATATTTATCTCTTTAAAAGTTTTTTTTTCTTGGTAGAATCATAGTAAGGGTTAAAGTTACAAAATAAGAATTTTGGAAATAATAATTTCATTTTTACATTAAAATCCAAAATGTGCTTCTGGAAAATAATATTTGAATTTGCACACATTAGGTAAAACTTGAGTCTATTTAGACCCAACTCTACACTGCCCTGCCTGGCTTGACATAGAGATTTGTTGGGCAAAAATAAAAGTAAAAACAAAAATGCACTGAATCATGTATACCATTTGTACTTCAAATGAATACTTAATATCTCGAGAGGATATGCGATTTTGCAATATAGTCTTAGCCTATTTTATTAGTCCATTACTTCTTTCGTTGTTTTCTAGTCTTTTCCATCAAACTCTGAAATCCTCTGCTCCCATTTTCAATTTGAGGTGACAACCTGACTTCCCAATTTACAATGAAATTAATTTTTTAGACCTGTCTACTCATATCTGTAGTTTATACTTGCTGCCCTTTCTTTTTCAGCTTAGGGACTGAAGTACTGAGAATCTGTTTAGGAACAAACTCTGTAAATGTTCATTAGATTCCACATGCTCTTACCCACTTCCCCTCCACATGTGCTTTCTCCATTCCCTATAGACTGAATTCCTTACATTAAGGCATAAATATAGTTTATTTTGTCTCTGTCTCACATTATAATTACAGCCTCATTTCTGCATGCATACTTGAAAAACTTCTCTTCATTCATGAAAATTATGTTTCATCCTCTACTGCTGCCACAATTTACCCTAATTGTACTAGAGTAGTAATTGATCTATTTTCCACCCTTCTCTTCCTCCTTCCCTCCCTCCCTCCCTCCTTTCCTTCCTTCCTTCCTTCCTTGCTCTTTGTATAAATACAGTTTCAACTTCCAGTTGTTTCTCTGTAATCAGTCCATTCTGCTTGTACATCTTCTTAACAGAGTTATCTTTCTAAAATCTTATTTACATGGGTTAAGTATGTAGCTTAGTGGTATAGTACTTTCCCAGCATTGGCAATGCCCCTGGATCAATCTCCAGCATCCCCAAAATAAAATTAAATAAAAAAATTACTATCACATTTCCCAACACACAATTTTGACTCACGTTACCTAAAGAGCTTAACAGAATTTCTACTAGTCTGATATACAAGGTCTTCTGTAGTTGAACTCCAATCCATTCTTCCATCTTTAATAGTAAAGCTTTTTCCCCAGTCCCCTGCCCTCCCCACACCCCTTCTAACCCTCCTTATTTATAAAGACTTTGTTTCTATTTTTTCTCATATGTATTCCCTTCCCTTCTTTTCTTTCCCAACCTCTTCCACTTTCCCTTCCCCTTTGCACCTTTTCTTCGTATTTCACATTATCTATTATATATTTTCATACTTATTTACACTTTCAGTTTCTCACAGCAAAGAAACTATTCAGTATTTATATGTCTCTTATTTATTTCACTTAATAGCGTTGCCTAAATGTTCATTCATTTAGCTATAAACATCTCTAGTTTCCTTTTATTTATGGCTGAGTAGTACTCCATTTTATTAAACACACACACAATTTTCTTTATCCAATCTCCAATTGATGGGTTATTGCCTCGTTTCCTATTCTTAGGGTGGATTACTACTTCCATTTTATTAAACACACACAGACACACACACACACACACACACACACACACACACACCTTTCCTTTATCCAGTTTCCAATTGATGGACAATTGGGCTGTTTCCAAGTTTTAGCTATTACAACTGTGCTGCTATGAACATGGGTGCACATATATCGCTGTGGTATGATTATTTTAATTATTTTGGGAATATACCCAGCAGGAGAATAGTTGGGTCAAATGGAACCTCTAATCCTACTTTTTGAGGAATCTCCTTACTATTTTCCACAGAGGTTGCACGAGTCTGCACTCCCATCAACAGTGAAGAAGTGTTCCTTTTTCACCACAGCCCCACCAGCATTTTTTATTAGTTGATATCTTTTCTATTTTTTTTTTTTTTTGAGACAGGGTCTCTCTATGTAGTTGAGACTGACCTGGAACTCACTATGCTGCACAGGCTGGTCTCGAACTCACAGCGATCCTCCTCCTCCCTCAGCCTCCCAAGTGCTGGGATTACAGGAGTGCACCACCATGCCAGGCATTGATTTCTTGATAGTAGCCAATAATAAAGGTTTTGATAACAAATGAGTTCTTAACATCTGCAAGATTATGTGTAGTAATGTAAATAGTGGTTTTATGTTTTCTTAGTAGCCTTTTATTAAATACTGTATTTTGCAGTATTGAAGAAACGGAGGCAGGAGGTCTATGAATAAATTGACCAGTCTAGTAAATAGTGGATGGAATTGAGTTTAACATATATATGCATACTCTATGGTTGTAACTTCTACTTTTCTTGAAATCTCTGTAACCACTTGGACTAACCAATCATTTTTCTTCGTTAATTGTTTTTTTTTTCAACTTACTGGACAGTTTGCTCCTCATTTCTGTTCTTTTTGTGGTGACGTCTCTGTATGCTTTTCATTCTTCCCAGCAGGAAATGTTCATATTGTCCTAGGGAACTGCCTTTGATTATTTTTCAATATACTTTTATGTTATCCTTTAGGTTATACACAATCTCCTGCTTTTACAATCTTCTGACTTCAACTCCATGTTTTCTGAAATTCTGATTACTGTGTCTCACTACCTATTTGATAATTCCCTTTGAGTTCATAGTTACAATCTGAAATATAGCACGGTCTGATCTAAGCACCATTCCTTTATTTTTTTTTGTACACCCATGTGATCTGTACATCTTCATATCTGCAAGTAATTTTATAAAAGATTCACCAAATACAATACATTAACAGCTATAATATTTTAGGGTATAGTTTCAAGTTCTGTTATTCCTATGAATAACAATTGGAGAATTTTTTCAGTTGTATACAAATTTAGTTTGAATGCTACATTCTCAAAATTGAAAGCAATTTGCCTTATTCTTTGTTCAAAAGATTGAAAACGGCATATCTCCAAACAAAAATTTACTTTGTGGGAAAGATATGATAGCCTATATTTCCAGACTTAGCGTGAAATCATGGATCTATGACAGATTCTATAAATCAGCAATTCAATGTCATGCTGATATACTGAAATAGTACTAGCAAGAGCATTCTACATTATGGCACTACTAAACATATCATCACTTTCACTTCCTACAGAATTCTAAATTAACAAATAATGCTCCAAATTTTTCTAGCACTTAGAAAGATCTAGAGTATAATTGACTGAATTGTGTAACCCTGAGTAAGTCAATTTTTGTTTTAATTTATAGCATTTAATGATATCAAAAATACCTAACTTTTTGATTGGCTATTTCTGTTAACCTATTATACACTAGATCATTGTCAGTAGTTCCAATGAATTAATAATGTACATTTCAACTGAAATGGTATACAGAATTAACTAAATTTATCAGGGAATCAGCCAAGCTCTCTGGTTTAAGACTTACATAAACAGTTCATAGCCTTAGTTTGGCTTAGTCCATTAAACACTTACACTTGTGAGGTCAAGCAAATAATACTTTCACATCAACAGAAATTAGTTGAAACAGAAGGAAATAAACTCTGAAAATCAGTTTACTGGACTCATCCATTTTTATACATTATTGACTTGCCAGCTCAGATAAAACATATTGGAAAATGCATGTATGTGGAAACATAAATGGTCATACATTCTCAATAATTATTAGATTATGAGATTGATTATCATTTGTCATATTTTAATAAGACAAGAATGAATGTTTAATTATATTAATATAAAGCAAAGCTATGTTTAATAGTCAATAAATGTTTAAAAAATAAGCACACTGAAAAAACATTTGGATGCTCTCTTATTTGAAGAAAGACTACATATTGGGAAGGCATTGCACAAAAAAGTAAAGAAAGAAGATTCACTGTATAAATAAATATTCTTTCACAGAGGTTTGTATTTCTAAAAGCATATAATCTGAAAAATATCCTTTCAAAATCTATTTATGGATTGGACACACTAGGAGTCAGTACCCAATCCTTAACTTAAAATATAAAGAAAACGTAAGAATTGATATAACACCATAGTTATGATAGAAAAAGAGAATACATTCAACTCAGTGTGGAAACTAACATTTGTACAAACTAAAAGAGTAAAGAAGAAATGTCAAAAGCATTATATGTGAGAGAATGAGAATGCAACTGAAAAACACAGAGTAGAAAAGAATTATAACCACAAAATCTCATGTAAAATGAAGCCTAAGTTTTAAAAAGATAATGATTACTAAGAAGAGAATAACTTTCAAAAATATCCACAATATTTTTGTAAGGTGCATTTATAAATATTACAAAAATATGACAAATACTAAGACACAGGACATGGGTGCATTTTATAGACATTTATTTTTTAAAAGTATAATAAATGCAATGGGCTTGGTGTTTAAGAAAAGTTTAATCACACTTGGAGTTTAATCACGATCTTTAATGTTCTATTTCTAATGTTATATAGACTACAACTGAACCAATAATCTATCTTTTAAGCGTTTCATGTACCTGATTATAGTTTTATGTATAATTTTATATTAATATACGATGAAGAAGTAGAAATTTTGGAAAGAAAAATAAGTATTGGTTATATTAGAAATGCTTGAAATTTCTTGATTTGATGTTAAGCTTATGTAGAATATTATAACACATATTTTCTGAATAGAGAAGTAGTTTTTAGGTAGAACGAGTATATTTCAAAATATAACAGTATGCTTCAACATATTGATAAACATTTAACAAAACTCAGATAATCACTCCAAAGTATCAATTATACTAATTTCTCTATTCAGTTCATATCTAAATTTATTGTGTCCTATGCTAGACCCAAAAGTTATGTTTTATGTGAAAAAATTGCATTTCGTTTTATGTAGTACTTAGTTATATGAATTACTCATCCATTTTTACATATATTTCATAAAGTTTTAGATAAATATTTCTTAATTTTAAATGTTAGAAATAATAAACTTCAAAGTTAGTTATATTTCACCACTGCATCATATATAGCATACTTGTTAGTTTTAAAATCTGTGATATGAGAAATAAACTGTGTTTTTATACAATGGACTTGTTTTAAAACCATTTCCCAAAAAGATTTGATAAATCAATTTTCAAAATAATAATTTTTTGGGGGGGTACCAGGGATTGAATTAAGGTACTTGCATTGGAGAGGCAGTCAGCAGCACCACTGAGCTAAATACTTGGCCCTAATAAAATACAATTTTAATTTTATGTTAAATGTAATTTATTTAAAACAATGACAATTCATGGTAATTTAATTAAAATATATAATTTAAATAAATCTTTGATAAATTTAGCCTAATTTCTAAATAAAAATTGAATACCTTGTCACTTATCTAGCAAAGGAAAATTTGAAAAGAATGTAGAATTTAGTTTTCAGTCTTAATTCTCATTAACTCTGATGATTCAAAGTTTTTTCAAATGCAAATGACAAATTTATTGAATCTCTCAAATTTTAATGGAATTGTATGAAATTATAGAAAATTGAGTTGAGTATAAGGAGATTTATGTTTGAAACTTGAGATTCAGATTTTAAAAAATGAGATTCTTTGCTCTATAGAAATAAAATTCTTAATTTTATCTTTCTTTTTAATTGATCAAAACAGCAGACTTACTGTAACTTGTTAAATTATGTTTCAAAAGTACTTTAAATATATTACTAAGAACAAAAATGATTTAGAATTACAGAATTTTGAAGTTGTAGAATTATATTTAATCACAGAAGCTATGGAAAGTGTTTAATAATTTCTACTTCCCTTATATCACCAAATTTAAAACACTATTAAACTGGAGGTGTTTCAAATCAATAGAATTGCTTTTATCATTTACAGCATAGAAAGATTAATAGCAATAGTATACACTTTGTAAGAGCATATCTGAAAACTAATTTTATATTAAATACCTACACTTATATTCAAGTACACACATGGCCTGATGAATGTAAAAAATTTTATGCAGTATTCTACAAGATAATTTCTTTTTTCTTTTTGTACCAGGGATCAAACTTGGGAACTTGTCCTTGCAGGACAGGCAGCAGCACCAGTGAGCTAAATCCCCGGGCCTCCTACAAGAGCATTTAAACTAAAATCCTAGTGGATATGGTTACTTACTGTCCAGTGTCAGAATATATTCATTCTATACATTTGATACCTTGAAACCTTTATTATCTGTTTTCTTAACTTTTGTTTTCTGAGCATATCTCAATTCTATTTTAAAAAACATAGTGTTTCTCTTAATTCTGAGATTTTTGGATTCGGTGAGTTCTTAGAAAACGTAGATTAAAAATAAAGCAAAATATACAAAAACTACTTTGAGTAATTAAAGTTTTATAATTATAAAAATTTAACTGCTTTTATAACACTTCTAATTAAACTGATTTTAAAATTAATGTAGTTGTAATTATTAACTTTTCTTTTCAACTCTTGGGAAATGAACCAGGGCCTTCACATTGAACTACCTCCTCCACTTTTTTTTTTTTTTTTAACACAAGATCTCTCTAAGTAGCTAAATTGACAAGGCTGATCCTTAACTTATAAGACTCTTATACCCCAGAGTACTGGGATTACAGACATGTACCACCACACCCTGCCTAGCCATATTAAAATACTTCATAATATGGATAAAATACTTTTTAAAACATCTTTATAATATATGGTTTAATTAAGGAAAACAAATATTGTAGGAAATCCACAATATAATTTATCACACCAGTAGATTTAATGAAGAATTCTAAATTTTTCCTTCACAGTTGCCAAATATTATTTAAGACAATTTAACTTCTCATGTTTTAAAATAATGTTAGTAAAGTTTAATTTATTTTGTCTTAATATACTATCTTCTAAAGGTATTTCTTTAATGACAGAGAAAAAAGTATTCAGCACAACCTGTCCACCACTATTCAGTTTGTCTTGGGGAGTACTAACTCTATACCTTGGGAAAAGAAAAAAGTATTTGATATATAGTAAAAAGTAGTGGAGTGGAATAAATCAAATATTTTGTTGTCATAGGTTATAATTATGGGTGTACATAGTACTAAATATAGGAGAGCTACAAATAACTGCTACAATAAGAGAGCATAGTAAGTAGCAAAATACAAAGGAGAAATAATTGAGACATAGCCACTCATCACCCTATGAAATTCAGCATAGCCAAAAGTTATGGAGTAGGAATTTATTTCTGTAAATATAGTGATTAAATGGAGAGAAATGACATATTTTTAAATTACAATTTTCCGAGACTAAATTTAAAATATGATAAAACTATCAACATTAAATGGAAATAAAATTAAAAAAACTACTTGTGATTGAAAACATTTATAATTATGGTTCATTTTGCCAAAATCTGAACTCTTCATCAATACAGTCATTGAAGATAACAAAGGTAAACATCTCGTATGTAAATCCACTAAAATCCTATACTTTGTGATCAAATTACAGAAAACATAGGACACAGAGTAGCCACTTATGGGCCACCAAGAAAAGTGAATCTTCCTTACCCAGAACGTGAGACATTGTATATATATGATTATTTTGATAAGTTAATGGTATGAAGCTCTGATCTTGAAGTGATCAGGCATTATAGAATAAACAAAACAAATATGTGCTATAATATGCAAACATAAAAATCATGATCCTGATTCAAACAAACCAACCTATTAAAAATGAGGAAATATGCATAAAAATAGAGATATTACTTGAACACAAAGATTAATATTACTCAGATATGATATTAAAGAGCACATAAAATAGGTCATAAGTTTATAGAAAAAAGACCTTTTAAAACTGGTTAAAATTTGATATTTAACATCATACATTTATGAAGTAAACATTATACTAGCATTGATTGTGGTATTATGCCTCTAATTCCAGAATTTGGGAGGCTGAGGCAGAACAATTGTCCCCAGTCAGCCTGCTCAGGAGCAATCAGAAGTAGATAATGAGACTCTATCTCAAAAAAATGTTACCATTGTGTTGCAGATTTGTTTTATAATGTTTAGCACAAAATATATGGAAGTAGGGAGTTTATTTTGAAAAGACTGCTTGACAATTTTTACAATAATACATTTTTAATATTTTAATATTTCTATCAGTGTATATTAGAGTAGATATTGTCTATTTATCAAAAATTTTGTTTCCATTTAAATTACACCATATGAATTCTCTTTCATAAGTAATACTGCAGTTTTTAAACTCATTTGGGAAAACTTTAGTTAAATACTTTATATAAAACACATCAAGCCAGAGATATTACATATATTTCTTATTTATTCTCTAATGATTTCTTGAGAGAACTGAGTTCCACTCCATATTAGAAAATTAACATTAACTTTCATCATAATTTATCATTTGTGTACTGTATCTTAAGGAAAGTTCTTTATTACTCTATAGTGATTCTTTAAATCAACTTTGTTTCTAAGAATACATGCAAATTACTCCTTCCCAAACAATTTGTACTTTTCTACTTGTTTTGTCTCAAATCTATCTCTGAGTTTTATTAACATCTGGGCTTTGAACAAAGGATAGCAGTCATGAACTTTACATAGCCCATGTGTAATTGTGAAAGATTTATCTTGTAGCATGCCACTTAAAAATTATATGTCTTCATTTTATTCCTTTAATCTATTTTTTAATCTAGACCTTAAGTAACAATTCTGTGAAGTTTCTAAAATTCAGAGGAATATAAAGACTTGTTGACTCATAATAATAAGGCAGAAATGAAAAGGCACACTTGAGATAAAAAAATCATAGAACTAGGAATATAGTACAATAAATACAATTATTAGAACTTAGATTTGAATAGTTATATTTCTGCAATAAAAATTGAACTTAGATTTGAATAGTTATATTTCTGCAATAAAAATCAATACTCATTATCTCCAAATAGAAGCATATACTTACACCCTGCTGATTTACTACAGAGCATACCAATGATCACCTGTCCATGAAACAGTTCTTCCCCTCCTTTGTGCTAATACAACCGTGCTGTCTGTCATTCATGTCTGTCACTCAGCCAACATGACCGTGGTTCATAGACAGATAACTTCATCTACTTCACCACAGTGACACAGATTTTTCTTTTTCTTTTCATAGACTCTAGTTCTCTTTACTCAGAGAATTTCCTTATCCAAAATACCCATGGCCACACATCCTTTGTTCACTGGGCAGTGTCCTCTCTAGAGACTTTGTATCCTTAGTATCGTACTTTCTCTTTCTGAATTTCTAGTGGCTTAGAAATAACTCTGGAGCCAAAAGTCATAGCTGATTTCAGGATAAATTTGATATATTTTGGCAGCAGTTGAAAAGTTACCCACTATATAGTGTAACTCTCACATACAAAAATAATTTCTTAGTTATAAAAACCTTTTGAAGTGACATATAGTTCTAGATATTTGATTGAGCATCTTACATATGCAACTTGATTAATTCTCACAATAACCATGTGATGAATTAGATCATTGATAATTACGTTTCACAGATTTGCAGATTGAAAATTACAAAGGTTCATTAAATGGCGATGGTCAAATAGAATAATGGTGGACAAATGTTCATTCTCAGGTTTATTAGATTCTTTTTGTAACTTCTATTAATACGTGTTTGCAGTACACAATGATTATATTCATTGTAACAAACTGGTAACTGTACATAGTACATTTCAATTCATTGTTCTCCTTTCCACCACAACCTATTATTTGGCAATCATCAGATTTTTTTATTCATTAATTTTATTGGTACATTTTAGGTACACACTATGATAACATTTCATTATTGGGAACTTTTGCCTTCACATGGTATGTCTTGGTTCTTATTTTTTTCCCCGTTTCCCCCTGCCCTCCCTTCAACTCTACCCCTCCCTATAAAGAAAATATTTATTTTTAGTGTTTCCTTTTCCTTTCCTCACATTTATTCCTTTCCTTCTTTCCTTTCCCCTCCCCCTGAAAGTGCTTCTTCCCCTTCCCCTTTGGACCTTTTCTTCCTATTTCACATTATCTATGATACATTATGCAACTCATTTACATAACATCCGAGTCTTTTATGATTTTTTAAAGTTAATTATTATATATACAGATTAAAAAAACAGACTAATATACCAGAACACACAGAAGAGGGCCAGAGATGGAGATCGGTGGTTCTGCCACCTGCCTCATAAGCGCAAGGTCCCGAGCTCCATCTGCAGTACCCCTCCCCCTCAAAAAAAAAAAACACAGAACAATTGTACTAACTCAAGGTACACTTTTAGATATATTGTCTGCAGCTGATTATTAATCTCAAATTTATAACTTTCCTTAGTAAAATAATAGTATATTTTCAAATTCTTTTAAACAAATTTATAGTTTATATAATTTATTTCATCTGAATTTTTCTTTGAAACTTCTGAGAAAAACTGGGGTTTCATCATGTAATCTGGACACAGAAGGAAAATTTATGGAGTAAACATATTTTTAAGCTTACAAAGGTACAAAGTCATACTTGTTCTTTAAAAAATCATATATAAATGTAATGAGTCATTTCCATCTCTGTTGCCTTTAATATGCGGAAAAAATAAAGTATGCCATTGCCATTGCCAATTATTCCTTCTCATTGTTAAGTATTTGGCCAGTCAGTTTGAATATCTATTATTCTACTCAAACTTTCCAATGAATAATAAAAAATGTATATACATTATTTATCTCCCTAATCCACTGAGGCATATTTTGAAGTATCATTTTGGGTTTTTTTGTTTGTTTGTTTGTTTGTTTTGTGTTTTTGAGACAGCATCTCACTATGTAGTTGAGACTGACATGGAACTCACTATGTAACCCTGGCTGGTCTCCAACTCACAGAGATCCTCCTGCCTCAACCTCCCGAGTGCCGGGGTTACAGGCATGCACCACCACGCCCAGCTTTCTGAAGTATCTTTATAATCAGAATTCCACCACTTAAAACTGAAATATGTTACAGACAGCTGTATGATATATGACAGTCATCAAAATAAGATATAAAACTGATAGCATGCTAGGAAGCAGAGAAACATGGGGATGTTATTTATTGAGTACATCTACAGATTTCAGTAAATTGGCCTACCTAAAGAAGCAGAAAAATCACACTTACTTAAAATATAAATCAAAATTATATAATGTCAATAATTTTATGTAGTTATCTTTATACTAAATTTTAAAAATGTTTTAAAATATATTTAATTAGGTTTGATCTATTTTTATGGTTAAAGTCTAAATAGAGGCAGCTTTTTAAATTCTTAAACACTAATAATCACTTTTCTGATTTACATATCATACAAAGCATTAAGGAATATTTGAAGCATGCAAATTGATTTTGGTATTGGTTTACATTTTGCTCTGCAGAGAGCAGAAGATAGAACTGAACTCAAAATATGACAACAAAACAGCACATGAAGCAGTTATAGCAAGGGAAATAAGAAAGCCAGTAAGAGGAGCATATCAATGGGATAATATTCAATGTGATCAAGAAATCAAGAAGTCAAAATTAGGAATGAATTTTTACCAAAAAACAAAAAAGGATGGTAGACTCTTCCTGGAAAAAAAGGTGATATCTGAAAGTACAAAAATGCAGTATATATACTAGGGATAGTGAACATTTTAATAAGAAAAAAGATCTGACATTGCAGAGAATGGCAGAAACAGAGTAAGTTTGGGGTATTTTCGTAAATAAAGTAAAAATCCCCTCAAAAGCAGCAAACCATTAAATCAGAGCAGTCTAATGGAAGATCATTGATTTCCAACTGAATAACTTTAATGTAAAACTGAAGAATTCTGTACAGAAATGAGTTTTGCTCTTGGAACCAGGAGGGAAAGAAAGTATCTGATTAATAGTAATGATAATTTTATAACACTTACAATGCTACTCATTTGCATTAGACTATATCTAGTAGTTCTTTGTCCAATACAGATTCCAAGGCCTATGTGTTACATAGGTTGGGTTTCACTCTAAAATCATCACAGAGTAACATTTAGAAATGAAATGGACTTAATGACTTTAAGAACTCATTTGCATATGTAGATTTTATATTCCAAGGTATCTGATTTTTCATGACAGTGTTGGCCACTTATTTTAAAAAGCCCCTTAGTTGTCCAAATGTATTAAAAAACAATGCAAGGTTGTTAACAATACCCATTCTACTATGCAAAAGAATATCAGAATTGATTCCTCCTCTCTTAACTGTACCAATCAATGGACTTCTCCCTAAACTCTTCTACCCCTAGCCTCTGATAAACACTATCTTACTGCCCATTTTTTAAGAGATTAATATTTTTACATATTAAATATGCAATGCTGAATTATTGAATATTTAATATTAAATAAGATTCCAATATTATTGGCCCAGCATGGTGGCATGGTGCTGTTATCTCCACACTAAGGAAGCTATGGAAGGTAGGTCACAGAGAGTTTGAGGCCACCCTGGGCTATAAAGCAAGATATATACCCCCAAATTAAATGTGATATATGAGCCAGATCATGAAGCACTTTTTTTTTTTTTGGCTTGGCTTACTTTTTGTAATATGCCATTCTCTGGTTTCATCCATGTTCTTGCAAATGATGGAACGTCATTCTTCTTCTTTTTTTTTTTTTGGCTTGGCTTACTTTTTGTAATATGCCATTCTCTGGTTTCATCCATGTTCTTGCAAATGATGGAACGTCATTCTTCTTCTTTTTTTTTTTTTCAGAATAGTATCTGCCAAAGAAATGTATACATACTTCAGGAAAAGAATAATAGTATGATTTTTTTCCAAAATATGATTATTACCCTCATATGAGGGGCCCTAGAGGATATCATATATAGCAGAAAACTCACTGCAATGCCGGCCCTTAGAGAAGGAATTTAAAATGTGCCTGTAACAATCTCAATGACCACGATTTCCCAAGCAGAAGTTCGCCATACTAATAAATGTCTGGAAACAGATGGCCACCACTTTGAGCACCTATTGTAATTGTAGAGGACAAAGGTAACTTGTATTAATGCAATGATATCTCAATAAATTTAGTATTAAAATAGCTGTAAAGGTTTTTCATTTCCTGGATATGTCTACATTTTTTAGCAGACTGTATATACTTTATATGTCAAAAAGTTAGAAAAAATAATTTTTAATGTTTCGACCATAAAGAAAAGAGAAGCTTGAGGAAATAAATACATTTCCTTTAATGCTTTTGAAAGATACCCAGCAGATGGATGGCTGGGTCAAATGGAACCTCTAGTCCTAGTTCTCTGAGGTATCTCCACATTGACTTCCACAGTGGTTTCACCAGTCTGCACTCCCACCAGCAACGGAGAAAGGTTCCTCCCCACCCCCACATTTGTTATTGGTCAATTTCTTGTTAGCAGCCATTCTTTCTGGTGTAAAGTGGCATCTCAGTGTTGTTTTCATCTGCATCTCTCAAATGACCAGTGATGTTGAACATTTTTTTTTCCAAAAGAATTAAAAGAATCATACCACCATGATATATTACTCACCCATGTTTACAGCGGCACAGTTTGTAATAGCTAAAATTGGAAATGACCCAATTGACCATAAGTTGGAGACTGGATAAAGATGTGGCTTTTCTATAAAATGGAATACTACTAAGCCATAAAGAATGAGAAACTAATGTCATTCATAGGAAATTGGATGCATATTGAGGCCATACTCCTAAGTTAAATAAATCAAACACACATGTGTAAATACTGAATAATTTCTCTGGTATGAAAAACTAAAAGTGTAAATAAGATCCAAATTGCATAACTAACAATGTGAGATTGGAAGAAAAGGGCTAAAACTGTTGGGGAAGTGGGAAGAGAGGGGAAAGGAAATAGGGAAAGAAAAAATATGAGAAAAGGAAAAACTGGAAACAAAGTCTTTGTAAGAAGGGGAGGAGAAAGGGGTTGTAGGGAGGGTTAGGGGTATGGGCGTAAAATGAGAACCAAGATCTGTCATGTAAAGGTACAAGATCTCAATGTAAATGCAACTGTACTGTATACTTAAAAAGTACCAATAAACTCAATTAAAAATAAAAATAAATACATTTAACTCTAAACCTCATATAATATACATGTGCTTGAAAAACATCAAAATGTAAAGCATATCGATGTCTATTTCTTAGTACCAGTTAAACGTAAATTTAAAATCTTGTAAAAACCATAACAGCAGTGAAATTACTGCCTCACATACTTACACATATTTACAAGAAATGTATAAAACTATTTTCCAAATTTACTCAATCATCTCTTATTCCTAGCAAATATTTATGAAACTTAGTATCCTGTATCTTTACCATTTTCACCAATAATTGGAGTTATCAGCTTGTTTCCCTTTCCTAGTTGCTATTTAATAATAATGCATCGTGATGGTGTAGTGCTTTCTTGGATACCAAATATTCTTGAGAAATTTCTCATGAACACATTCCCTGCACTACGTTTTTGTTTTTTTTTTCAATTTTCACTATTTATATTTATTAACTGCCATTGTACTGTTTTAATTTGAGTTTCTTTTTCAAACTGTGGATATGAAATCTTTGTGAAGATACTATGTGAAAACATTTCACATTTGCATCATTCTTTTATCATTATATTCTGAGAAAACTTAATTACCTTTTTATGTAATATGGTATGTGTTGTGTTTAATGACCCATTGTTTAAATAGTCAAATGTATTTCCTTGTGTTTGTCTAAAATTTATGTGTTTTTATTTTTTACAATTAGTGCTAAATCCTCTGTTCATAAAAAGTCAAAATATAAGTTGAAATGCATATTGCATGAGTCTAATTCTGGTATAATATTGTAACCTTGCATTCACACCTTTTGAAAAGTAATTATTCATGTTTGTGTAATGTGAATATCCCAAAATTTTTCTTGATTTTGACAATTTTAAATAATTACTTTTTGCATTAATCATGCCATAATTTACTTTGATTACTTTATAATTAAATTTGAAGGCATGTAGTTGGAACTCATCTTTCTTTTTTGATAAACTTAATTTTGTAATTGCAATTGTTTTGGGGGAGGTTACACTAGTTTTAAGTTTTAATTTGCTATTTGGATCTATCCATTTTTGTTACTTTTATCTTGGGACCAAAATCTACTTATTTAATTTTCCATGGGCTATTTAAAGATAATATTTTTACCATTACAATTAAAACTTTGAGAACATAAAATCATATATGTCCTTTTATTCTTCCTTTTACATTTATGGTACTGTATATTATATACCATATCTGCATACATCCTAACTATTCAGTCAGTAATATAATGGCATTTGAAAGACAGCTTTAGAATGAGAAAGGGGAGTTACAGATATTTAAGAAAACACTCAAGTCCCTGATAATTGCATCAATACCATGTGATTGCAAAGCATGGAGAAAGATGTCCAAAATTTTCCTGACTGATATCTTTTGTCTTTGTTTCAAAATCATCCATAAAATTTATTTGAAAGGATGCTCAATTTGTTCCCAAGTATAATTATAAAAAGTGTTTAGTGGTCCTGAATAAACAGTGAGCAGACCAGGCAGTCCAGTCCCCACAGCCCCTCAAACATGTTTAAAGGACATTTCCATTTTTTACAGATACAGAATTTAACTTTACAAATACTACCCCACAAGGGAGGAATCTTACAAGCAGCCAGCAGTGCAGGGTACCACTGTGAGACACCTCCTGCTTGACCTCTGCTCCTGGACAGTTTGTTCTGTTTGGCTTCACCCTGCTGAGGTCAGGCACCCCCTTGTTTGTGTGAGCTCCTGGGAGCCAGATGCAACTTTAGCATATACTTCTTGCCTTTGTTCCAAAGTGTTCTAGCCAGCTGCTGGTCCCTCCTGCAGAGGGACCTGATTGCAGATAGGATACCTTCTTCTCAGGCTGTGTCACTTTCAGAGATGCTTTTGGCCAGTCAGGCAGGAGTGCAGGGAAGAGTAAGGAGCCTATAATTAACTTCTGTTTCTGGAAACAGTATACAAGTTCTTGGAAATGAAACACATTTAGGTTTGGATTCTGAACCTGGTACAAATTTTAGATGTCACTGAGATGTCTAACAAAAATACTCTAGGATTTAGATTTAGATCTTTTGTCCAGAAATTCCCTTGAAAACCAGCGGAATTTTGGTTTGGTTCACGTTACGGGAAGAGGTGTGCTCACCCTGCACCAGGCCTCTGCCAGATGTCGACAGCAGAGGAGTCTATATTGTAGGTATAACTGGAAGAGTTCCTCCCTGACTGCTGAGGGTGTCAGCACACACGGGTCTGTGAATAGCAAGGTGATGAAGGAAGGGGAGGTGTGGTCCATCCACTGGTGCTCCTCTCCTCTGTGAAAACTTCAGAATGTCTATCTCCTAATGAACTTATCCAAGAAGTCTTGCTGGTTTAGTGGAAAAAGATTCACAGACCTGAAACTTTCTGCTACCACATGAAAGGACTTCTGTGGTTTAGCACCCAAGACCATCTGGTTAATTCCAATTTTCTTAATAATCACTCCATTCTCAGTTACTGCCCTTGTGCCCATGATGACCAAATGTGCTATCTCCACCGTGTAGACAACAACAGCATCCAGCACCACGGTGACAGGGACATTGGGGTGGCAGAGAGCTTTGACTATTTTGTTATCCCATAGATCAGGCTCAAACTCTGTAAACTGCACTCTGAAAGGCTGCTTGACTGCCTGGGCTTCTCATTGTTTTCTCAGGACCACTCTGGAGCAGACATGAGTCATGGTTCTCACCCCATCTTTGATGAACTCTTGGATAGACTGTCAATTCTATTTCTCCACAGGGCTCTCCTCCTGAGAAAAAGCTCTCCCTATTCAATTATAATCTTTATCCATTTGGAATAATCAAAGTATTACTCCATGGAGTTGGGGGACATTGCTATGGAGGAGTCCAAGCCACACAGTGTTTCTATGGCATGGTGAGATTTGCTCTCAGGTCCTCGGTCCTCTCCAGCAAAGTCTGATCACAGCCACTGCTGTGGCCAAGTGAGGATATTTTTTCATCTGGTCCTTAAAGTATTTAATTAACTCCCTCTTGTCTATGACTGTGAAACCTGAGAGGTCCAAAAGCACCTGCTAAACTCCTGAGTCTGTTGGTCCCTTGGCTGAAATGACAGTGACCAAACTGATATCTTTTAGACAGGTGAGACCAAGATTCTTCTAATGAGGATTTTAACCCTTGTTTTGATATTTTTTAAAAAACTAAATATTGCCTTGCAAATAATTCCTATATCCTATTCCTCAGAAGCTGAGGATATGTTACTTTTCATAGAGAAAGGTAACCCCTGAAAAGCCTTGAATGACCTTAATAATAAAGAAAGTTAGGTTTGATTACTTATATTCTCCTCAAGGATCCAATAGGAAACTATAGCCATAATAAGATTAATAAGATTGTTTAGAAAGGAGAGAGGAAATGGGGGGGGATAAAGAGAGAGGGAGAGGGAGAAGAAGAAGGAGAAGGAAAGGGAGGGGGACAGGGAGAGGGTGAGGAAGAGGAAGAGAGAGGGAGAGAGAGGGAGAGAGAGGGAGAGAGAGGGAGAGACCCATTTTGTTTCTTCCACATTAAGATTATGAGGGGCAAAGTCTCTTAGGGGGAAAGGACACAGTAAAGACATAGGAACCAGCATAGAGATTGGAAAGAGAATAATGGATTCTTATCTGCAACTCATTAAGCATGAATTGTGATTTCTTTTGGGCATTTGAAAGTCATTTGCGCTATAAAACCTGACTCCTTGCATCAGTTTAGAAATGCTTGATAGAAAACTAAAAAAGTAGGACATATTGACTTTTGTTTATATTCTTTGTTACTATAAATCTTGGGTAAAAAATCTACTCAGAAGTTCTCTGCATGGGGTTATGATGATAATTTAGGGAGTGCCTGTCTAGAAGCTGGCTGGACAGTTGATTGTGCCTGAATTTACATGACCTTGTCCCTTTTAAGACACTAGAGACACTAGGATGAGGGTCAAAGTGACATTCAGCTATACTCAGAAGCCTGCAGCCATTGTCCTAAACCTGTGATCATCTGGAATTCAGAAAAGGTAGAGCCCCATATGACTAAAATCACCACAACCAAAACAATCTTTTCCTGGAAACAAAACCATCCCTCAGCCATGAAGTTTTCAGAACTATGATGCCAGCATTGAGATAATGATCAATCTTGACTCTAGGCCACCATCTAACCCTTGAAACCTGTCTTCCTGGCTTTAAGGGTAGCCAATCCGAACTGCTGAGTCAGTGTATGCCTCCTCTATCTACCATAATCCATTGCAACATTCCCTCTAAATTTCAAGTAAACCTTTTTCCTTTAATGAAAAATGGAGCATGTATATGCAATTAAGTTACAGGACTTGACATGGGGGCAATGGTGATACCAATGTTTCTTATAAGTGGGAAATGGGAAGAGCTCAGTCAGGAGATGTGATGACTGAAAAAGAGTTTATAGAGATGCTAGTGTTCACATTTAAATTGAGGAATGAGGTTGGCCTCCAGAAACTTGAAGAGACCAAAAGGCTCCAAAGGAAAGGCAGCCCTATGAGTGCTGTAATTTTATGCTTCAATGGCACATTTAAGACTTCACACTTCCAGAATTGTAAAAGAAAATAAATCTATATTATTTGAAGTGGTAATGTTTTGGATAATTTGTTACATCATCAGGAGAAAACTAATACAGATTTCAAATTACACAGTATTTTTAAAATTTTTGTCACACTTTAGAAGACATGAAAAACTGACTGCTAAGCAGTCAAAAGAGAATATATAAGTCTATCCAAAGTGAACACTAAGGCACTGAGACCCTTGAGTGGAAACTATTTTCTTTCCAATTTTATGTGGTTTGGTTCATTGTTTTTGAGATGGAAACTTGCTGTTTCCCAGGCTGGTTTTGAGCTCAAGCTAATATCTGCCTTAGCCAACTGCATAGCCCAGACTATAGGGTTACCAACACAATCAGCTTAGTATAGAGTTTATTCATGAGTCTCCTTGCACAGATGGATCATGGGGTAAGAAAATTCTCTTGTATTCATTTTCTAGTTAGAGGGATATGTTTGGTATTACGGGTATTTTTCAAGGAACTTGAGAATGATATTACCTTTATGTCAGTCAGTTTAGAAGACACTGAAAAGAGGTGTCTGCATCCTGTTTGCAAATAAGGAGGAAGTATTGCTTAGGTAGTTATATATGTATAATTGAAAACAGATTGTATATTGCTCTAGAGAGCAGCATTTATTTTTGTCTCAAGGGTCAGAACTTTTATGTTAGTTTAACTTATGAAACCCGTGATTTACTTCCTAGTACAATCTGTATAAAATAATACTCTCCACCAATTACTTTCCCATTGTATGCCCTTCCCAAAGAGTTCTTCCTAATAAAATAGTTTAAACTAAATTAAAAATAAATGGGAAAATACGCATTTCCCCATGGTTCATATTAATTTCATTTGATATTACATTCTTGAAATAAAATATTCATTTAAAAAGAAGAATGAATATGAATTGAGGGCATCAGAAAAGGGGACATTATCAGAATGCCTGCAATGGGTCCTGGCCTCCTGTGAGCCATGACAACACAAGGAAAATTAAATAATAAAGATAGATAATGAGCTAATAGAAGAACTTGAGCTTTGGGCTTGATCAATGCTTCTCTGGACAGCAAAAATGAAGCCAACCCAAGCTTGCCACTATTCATTAGGTTCATAATGAGTAACAGATGACTCAGGGGCTGTCAGTAATTCTAAATTGACACAGATTTTATGACTGGAGGAAGTATCAGATGTCTCAGATGTCTATGAGGATCTTAGGATGGTGAGGATCTTAGAATGATGAGAAGCTTATGTTGATTAGGATGATAAGATGAGCAAAGATATTATTACAACAGTATATGGGATAAGATCAACTGATAAGGAATTTGTCCCTCCCCAGGTGAAACCTTTCTCTTACTACTCTGTTCTCAAAGAACCAGGATTGCCTTTAGCTGATATAAACTTTTTTTCTCTTAAATTCTGTTATTGATATATTTAGGTATACAATACATTTACATTCATCATTGGGAATGTTTACATTTGCATGATGTATCTTGGTTCTTATTTTGCCCTTGAGTGTCACAGCATCGCAGGACCACTAAGGCCTTAGCTGTGACTGAAGGCAAAAATGAAGTTATAGTCTGATGTGTCATAGCCAGCTTGTAAGCAAGAGGACTAGGTCTAATCATAATTTAATTGTGCAATAATTTTCCCCAAAATTACTTAGAATGGTTCCTGACAATGAATTGTATAGCAATTTATTATTTCCAAGGGAGTACATAAAAGAGAGACAGATTTGTATAGCCAGAGTTTATACTTAAACCTAGGCCAGGTACTAATACTTAAACCTTACCAGAAACAAATCTATTTTTAGACAACAAAATAAAGTACATTTAAAAAACTATTTGAAAAGTATATATGGATAAAGTATAAAGATCAAAGCAAAACTGTAGACATTATACCATGAAATATAGTGGTACATTATAAGTAAATTCATATGATATTGAAAAAAGTAAATATTGCAAAATAAGTTATTTTAGGAGCTCTTCTGAAATTGTACTCTCTCTAAATATATATATATATATATTATATATATATTCTAATTTCTGTATCTATCAACTTTTAAAAAGTACATCTTTAATAAACACACAAAGCAAGCATCAAATAAAAATTGATGGAAATTAATTTGTAATCTATAAGGACTATAAATTGGACTTTCTTAAGCTTTGTGTATTTGTTAGAGTTGCATTATATTTTAAAATTTTAATATCTCATTGTAAACTTAGAAAATATCAACGTACTACTAAAATCTGATTCACATAAAAATGTACTGCCTAATAAATTATACTATAGTTCAATGCAAAATCCATCTATTTTAATATGTTACTGGTGATAGGGTATTAAATTACAAATGTGAGATAATAATCCTAACAGATTACACTTCAAATTTCTGAGTTCAAACCTTACTGTGTTGACTTATGATCAAAAGATTTGCCCTTCATTAAATGCTGTGGGCACAAGTAGACAGATATCCACAGAATAAATCTTTAATTTTCTTACATCCATTAACACTTTATGGAACTTTTATTTTATTTTATTTTATTGTACCAGGGATTGATCTCAATCCTTGCACTTTTGAGCCTGGAGGCAGAAACACTGAGCTAAATCCCTGGCCCTGGTACATTTATTTTAAAACCCCTTTGCAATAGTCTTGTTACATGTTGAAAATAATATAACAAATTAATTTTATTAAATTGAGCTATTTTAAAGGATGAGACGATTCATCAAATTTCTTATTGACTAACATATGTTTGCTAAATAATTTAGTTAAAATAATTTCTGCATATTATGTGTTAAATGGAAGATATCAGATTTGGAAGATAAGTCATCCTTATTTACATTATTTTTTGTGAAAATATGTGTAAAGAAGTTCAGACTTCTTAAATATTTACAAACAAATTTGTACTCATGTTAGTAAATGTATCAGATGCAATAACACTCTGGTTACTCATTTGTGAAATTTATGTTTTGATAAATCAAATACAATATAATGTGAGCTCATGAGAGTCATATGCTAGGGACATCATATGTAATATAGTCATAAGTTTGTCTCTGCTGTTCATAAAGTATGTGTCATGAAAATAACCTCTCTGATGTTATGCAACAAGGAATTCTTGCTTAGCAACTCAAAAGATGATTGCATTTAAAAATTTGTTACCATATAGTCGTACCTATCTCTGTAGAATAATTGATCTTATCAGTTGCAGTTGTAATTCAGAAAAAATAATTGGGACAAAATTTATTTGGCTTTTACTCATGTCAACAATAACCTAATAAAATTATAAATTATTTTATCTCACATACAGTACTTGAAAACTCCTTCAAGAGTTAGATCCTTCTGAAAAAAGTATGTATATTTTTTGTAAAGTACGTCAATGAGAAGACAAAAAGAATGGCAAAATGTCGAAATAAACATTGTTCTACTTGTAGAAAATAAAAACAATTCAGTATATTTTACAGTAATGTTCTAAGAAATTAATAATGAGGAAAATGTTAAAGTTTAGCAATTTTTTTCAAGCAAAAATATATCACTGTTTTAAAATTTCAATATCATGGATTGGTAAGGCTAAAATTTTTCATATGCTGTAATTTATGTTTTGCTGTTATTTTATTACCTTTGGATTATTGCATTGTTCATTGTTTATTATTTGTCTGGGATTTTATTATTTTTGTGTTGATATTCTTTCAAAACCAACCTTCTAGTTGGCTGTTTATTATCTATAGTATTAATAGTGTTTTATTTTGGTTTTCCTAGTGTATTTCTGTATATATGTACTTTACAAAATGTCTATTTCTTTTAAAATTTGTTTTTACTTAGATGAAAATGCTGTAATTATTAAATCATAATAAAAATTCAGACATGTGCTCTGATTTTCTGATTTATAGTTGATTTTTTATTGCTATATTACATTTTACTGAGATGAAGAAAAAAGACTTCTAATTAAAAGCATTTTGAACAGAAATATATTTTTGAAAGAAAGTACAGTGTTCTGAATTCTTTCTTGCATATTTTTTCTCATGTTTTAAAATATGATCCTTTAACAGCACCAGAAGAGTCTCTTTGTTACTGTTTCTATTTATTGTACATGGTAGAATATGTGACAATTAATGAGTTTAATACCAATTAAGCAGAGGTCCACATAAAGATATTAACCAAATTTAATTATGTATCCATATTGTCAACTGAAGTAACTTTTAATTTAGTTTCCATTTTCTCTCCTTAGATTTTATTAATAAAATAAAATAGAAGCATAAGGAAAAAGGAGTGATATACTCCAGCCAAATTGTAAAGAAACTTTTTCAAATAACAAAGTTTAGTACTGAAGCAATTTGCCCTACTATTGTGAACCTTTAATACTGTAATAATAAAAAGCCTGATATAGTGTTGAGTGTGAACCTTATGAAGCGATAACATCTTTCTACTAAATGTGCTCTACAATTCTAATTGAAAACAATATTCAGCAATACCATTAAGGTAATTAGAAGCACCATTGTAAATTAACAACTTTAAGAAAACTAATTTTCTAGATAGGATTGCATGGATAATGCAGGCAAATATGTAGCTAATAATTGTAATTCTAAAAGTATGCTTACTCTCTGTGGGAACATTTTAAGACTTAATATTTTCTAAGTGTTGCTAACTTTCATTTAACTTTTTCAGTAGTTGAAACTTTTTTCTCTGTTAATAAAATCACATTAACTTTAGACTACATAGTATATAGTCAGTTGCTTATTATCTTCTTAATTAAAATAGCATTAGTATATTGAGTTTTATGTACACTTATATATAATGTACTCTACCATGGAGATATGCTTAGAACCAGAAAGAAAGAGAAAGGCACACAAAAGGTAAAATGATCATGAAAAGAAGCCATCTGTATACAAAATCTAGAAATAGAATTTAACAAATATTATCATTCACTAATCAGAACAAATCCTCGAAGTTAATAGATAAAAATATAATGCCTTATAATAACATAAACATGCCTCATTTTTGTAAAATTTGTTTAACCATCAAGAGCAGTGTTTGAATTATTTATTGTTATTATAAAACTCAAAGATAGCAAAAATATCACCATGTTAATGCCAAATCACATTCAGAGTTTGTGCTTTCACATCAACACACCTGTAGAATTATTGCCACGTCATTATTCTTTGTAAGAATCACAATATCCAGGGCCAGGAATATAGCTCATCAGCACAGTGCCTTCCTGGCAAGTCTGAGGCCCTGAGTTCAATTCCCAGTAGCAAAAAAACTAATCCACCATCCAACCAATCAACGGACAAATACAATTTCCAGCAAATGCATACTAAAATTTAAATCATAGTGAGGTAAAATGGTATAGAAGCAGAAATATGGAGAAAACCTAGTTTAGATTGTAATTTTGAATAACTATTTACTTATAAATTCCTCTGATTTTTGAAGTTTTTCAAAAAGAAAAGAAATCAAATACATTTTTATAACCCAAAGCCAGCTTCAGCACCTATCTAAGAGTAAGTCTAGGTAAGCTTTTAATAAACTATGTATGAGCAAAAGTATGAAGCAGTTCATGAAAAATTGGAGAAAACATCTTATTTACCGTATTAAAATATAAGTTGTTTACAACTGAGATTTTAAGTCCATATTCTATTTTTATCTATTTTTCTGTTGCAAATAAGTGTGCTTATATATAAGTTGCTTATGACTTTTGTAAAACTAGAAGTTGCATTTCTATTTGTGTAAAACCATTCAATAATTAGAGAACATGACATGTTTAAACCTGATAATTGACTACTGTCATAATTCTGCATGTTTCTGAACTGTTATGAGGAATGATAATCCTTTCATTTTCACTACAATTAATAGTTCACCTTATTTCTATGGTGAGTGAACACAATGTAGGAGGTAATTTTATAAACTTAGATAGCAGAGTTGTACTATCAGGTCTCCACACAACTTTTAAAACTTCATTGGCAAAGAAAGACTTAAAGATGTCATCAGGATAAAAGAGGGAGAAACTTCAAACTAACTCCTAGGGATAATTGAAATTCAGTAGTGGTTTGTTTCATCTTTGCTGAAGAATGTTTATAATTGTGTTTCTGCAGAATGTAAGGATATTAAATGTAAAAAAGTATAGTCTTCTTTATGAATATTATACAGTATTAAAACATCACAATTCTTTGTAAAGTCACCTAATCTCAATTCAAACTTAATAACTATGGAAAACAATTACTGATCTTTTTTTTAATTTTATTGAGTTTATTGGTACATTTTAGGGATACAGTACAGTTACATTCATTGTTGGGATCATGTACCTTTACATGGCAAGTCTTGATTCTCATTTTTTCCCCTTACCTCTGCCCTCCCTTCACCCCCTCCTCCCCTCCCCATCTACAAACACTTTATTTTCATCTTTTCATTATCTCACATTTTTTTCTTTTCCCTTTTTGTTCTTCCCCTACTCATCACACCTTCCCTACACCTTTAGCTCCTTTCTTCAAATTTCTAAATGTCAGTAATCTTATTAGAATCTTATGCATTGTTGCAGAATATTCACACCAGGGAAACTGTTTGGTATTTACATATGTGTGACTTATTTATTTCACTTAGGAGTATATCTTCAATATGTATCCATTTTCCTATGAATGAATCTATTCTCTCGCTCTTTATGGCTGAGTAATGGAGTACTAAAATAGTCAATGTTCATAGCTTTGCTATCTGCTTTTCTATTGATGAACTGTATTTATCAATCTCAATGGAGCTTTGGAACATCAAAGATCAAACCCATTTTGTCAGTGATCTGTAAAGGCAGACTGAACACATCTGTGCTGTTTCTTAAATTTTGACATATTTTGATCAATCACAATGGATACATTTGTTAAGAATGGATAGAATCAGGAAAAGAGAGGGAGAGAGATAGAAAGAGAAAGAAGGAGATTCTAAAAAGAACTCAGGGAAATCATTGGAAAAAAGTTTCATAACAGCTGAGATTATAAATCCCTATTTACAACTTGGAGCTAGTTTTACAAAGCAAAAACAGTAAAACAAAAAGCTAACATGCTACATTCACACACACACACACATACAACTGACACCCTAGGTTCTTTCTTAAATAAGGATTTTTACAATAGAAATGTCAGGCCACCCATTTCTATAATAGTTATTCAAAAGATTTGTCAGACACTTGTTAATCCAGGTCTTCTGAGAAGCAGATGCAAGAGGAGATACACTAGAAATCAGGTAACAGAAACGCTTTGTAGAGAATTTGCACAGGGAGCCAAGAGTGAACAATCAGCTGGCAGTGAAGATTTGACCTTAATGAAGGTCAGAGGGAAGGAGGGAGGGCTAGGTGGAAATATAACTGTATGCTGTTACTTTTGAGAACAGTTTCAATGCAATGAAATGTGCTCTAGCTGATCTCTTTTAGAAGAGTCTGCTCTCCTCTGGAAATGGGATTGCTTTACTATCCCATCATACTCTGTCCAGTGCGGGTGTCACCTCTGATAAATAGGGCTTCAACAACGGTTCAGTGATGGATCTAGAGCACAACAGTGGGGGCTGATCAGTTATACTCTGCATTCAGAGATCTTAGAAGCTCCTTCTCATTAGCTCTGTGCCAAGGTTGGCTCTCGACTGAGTCCAGGAGTCAGACATGAATCCTTTGTCCTTTCTGAAAGAGAACTCTTGAAAATTTGTCTTCAACGTGTACATCATAGCAGGATAGGAAATGCAGCTGTTACCTCAAACAGACATAGAAGTAGAAGCAAATCTTTTAAAGTGTTAGCCTTTGGTGCCAAGAGTCTGGCTTCTGTCAGGTATATTATTATGAACACTCTGGGTATATTCACTTTACTGAAACATATTAAAAGTCTATGACTTGTCACAGATTTATAAAATTAAATGACTTCAATTTTCTTGAAATTACCAATGATCCTGAACATTTTCCAAAGAAATTGCAAACCATTATGACCTGTAATGAACTCAATGACTAGATTAGAATTAATTACTCAAAGTTGTTTTCCCAGCAGACAACTTCTCAAATTACATACAGAATTGGATTGACTGATAAACAAATCATTTTGAAGTATAGGAATTTCTAGAAGCAGACAAAGATAAATTGCTAGAGACATTCTTCTCATTCTCTTCCTAAAATATTAGCTACTTTTGGTGAGTGAAAATTCTTAACTACAACTTTTTTTCTGAGTAGCCTACTCCACCTTTAGGTACCTTATAGCTCTATGGTCATTTAAATTTCAAGAGCAATTTAAGATCACTTAATCAGTCTGAGAAAATGACCAGCACAGCTCATAAACAAATTAGTAAAATTAGCAAATCTTTTTGAAAGCTTTGCAGTTCTTTGTTAGAACTGGAAGAAATCAAGTAGCTAAATTAATAGTATGTGAATTTATACATTTCAATTTACATCACTAGGGAAAATGATGTAGAACTTTCAAGAATATGGGACATTTTATATAAAAGAGAGAAAAATCAAATAACATATTTTAATTTCTCCTGGAGTATGCATTCAACTGAGCGAGACAGACAACAACGTCAAATGTAGCAATAATTACATTAAAGAACTTATTCAAAATATGCTGAAAAACTTTGCTATCATGAAATGCATGCAAGTGTGTTCTAATAAAATCAGACCAATTCAAAAGCTACTTTTCTACTTGTAGAGTAGGAAGAACCCTTATCTCATTGCAAAGTTATAGCTCATCAAAACTATTTCCTTAAAGACAATGAAGCTAATAATACTGTACTACATAAAGAAAACACGTCATGATTCCTTTTCCTTCTAAAATTGTATAGCTTTATAAGTTTTCTATCCATATAGTTTTTCTATGTAAAATTCTTTCTATGATTCTAGATCTGTTTCATCATGGGTTTATTATTCTCTGCTTATTCACAATGTGACTACACAAGTTATTTGAAGTATAATTTTTTTAAATTTTCATATGATAGCAATCAAAAGATCTTCCTCTCCTCTGATGTGATAGTTCAGGTTCTATTGAATCTGTCATTAAGACTCTATAAGCACAATAATAGCAATAATAATAATAATACATAACAGATACAATAACAAAATATGGGTTATTTAAATTTTATTTCAAATATTTTACTTTATATGCCATAATTTTTTATCACAGAATGAGCTCAGTGACATTACTTTAATTTTTGATTGTTTATATCCAGAATTAAACAAGGTGATATTCAATATATTGCTGAATTTTTCCTACAGAAGGACATTGTAATCTTTGGACCAGTTTCTAAGAAACAGTAATTTTCCTAATAAAAAATATGGAAGACATATGTATCCATTTTCCAGGATCTCATGGGCATAAAACTTTTCATAATTTACTCACTGAACCTCTATTTTTATTGACACATTATATAGGTTAAGCACTTGAGTGTGTGTGTGTGTGTGTGTGTGTGTTTGTGTGTCTCTGAATTCTCTGAATTCTCTGATATTCTCTGAATTCTCTGTATTTCTATTCTTTATTTCCTCTCTCTCTCTCTCTCTCTCTCTCTCTCTCTCTCTCTCTCCTCATGAAATAATTTCAACTTGATGTTTTTATCACTAGGTTCATGTGAGTTCTGAATATTGATAATCATATACTTTGGCTAGGTTTCTGCTGAACATTCCATATAGTATTCATTATTTCTGACTACTTTACAAAGCAAGTTCATAAATGACCCAGGCTGTTTAAACGGTTGTTATACTCAACACAGTATCTGGGATATTATCTCATTGCTGGTACCATCCCTGCAACTGTTACCAAGCCATAATTTTACTTCAGGTTTTGCAAACATAATACACTGATTTCATTGGTTTATCTTGGCCATACCTTACTTGCAATATCCAGCCAGGTTAGCATCTCTTGAGCAAAGGAAGAGAAAATTTCATTTATATTATTATAGAGTTAAAGAAATTTTAACATTCTCCACCAAACATGATCATAAATATCTTTTTGATTTCCAGAATGCAAAAGTAGAAAATTAGGTGGAATTCATAGGGTGAAAAATAATAAGGTAAAATATTTTTATCATGCAAAAGCTTAACAGGCATTACAACAGAAATCTGCTTTTAAACTCCAGTGAAATGTTTAAGTGAAAATCCACATATGTACTTAAAAGTTATTAACAGCATTCAATTAATTATATATGTCAAAATTACTGCAAGGAACAAATGAATTAGGAGATCCTACCGTATGTTTATCTTCAAAGCGTTCCGAAACTTTTCTAAAACCTTGACATCAATTAACTTCTGATGACAGCCAGAGTAAAAACCACCTGAAAAATCTGTTCTATACTTACATTATAAATAACTTTGTAATATTCTGTTCATTTCTTCCACTACCTATTTGGAAGTAAGGTCTAAATATCTATCTCACTGTCAGTAGGAATGCTCAGTAGTTAGTGATACCACAAACCAATATTTCCTCTACATATTGCAACACAAAATTAGTAAAATAAATAACAAAGATCTTACCAAATTAAACAAAAGAAAGACTAAAAATCTACTACATAATAAAAATGCTGAACAAATTAAGTATAGAAAAATTATATATCAAGATAATAAACCGAACATAACACACTCACATTCAATGTAATCAGAATGGATAAAAGCTGAAAACTTTTTTTCTAAAATCTGGATGTACAAAACAAGGATGTGCACTGTCATCATTTTTGCCAAAATTGGTATGAGATGCGTTAGCCAGAGCAATTAAGCAAGGGAAAAAAAAAAAAAAGACATTCCAATTAGATGATATGAAGTCAACTTCTCCCTGTTTGTTGATGAGATAGTTTAATACTGTTAAATGTCTATTTTCTATGACAATCTCTAGCTTAAACATAATTTGAATTAATAGTTGATCAGCATTTCTCACACAGAAAATGGCAATTGTGTAATTACATAAAAATTCAAGACATTTAAAATGGTCAAAACAGTTTGGAAAACAAAACAACAATACTTCTGTTACTAACATTATGAAATTAAAAGGAACACAATGTAGAAAATAAAGAAATAGAAAGATGATAACAGAGTTTAGATATATAAAGGAGGAGATTCATAAATATGTCCATGTATCTATGATAAATTAAATTTAGACAACCAACCCAAGGCAATTTATTGGATAAATAATTTTTTCAAGTAAATTATAGTGGAAGAATTAGACATTATTGTAGAAAATAGAGAACTTCCAAAATTTCTAAAAATATATCATTAAAATTATCAAATAATGGGCTATAGACTTTTTAAAAAATAAACTAAATCTAGGCACCTTAGGAGAATACAGAAGATTGGTGTGACCTCAAAGCAGAAAAAAACACTTGCTCCCAGTCAGCCCCCACACCTCGATAAAAACCAGTTTCCATAAAACGATATAATCTTCCTTTTCCTGGCCACATGTAAAGAAGGTTAAACACAGCGCAATTTTCTGACCAAAAAATGTCCTGCCTCTGTATTCCCTGCTTGCTCACACATCCCATAAAACCCTGGCAGACAGGGCTCTTTGGGAATGATCCCAGTCAGGATCGCCAGCGTCAATAAAGCTATATGCTGGCCTCCACATCTTGGGTGCCGCTAGGTTCTTGGTCTCGGTCTGCTTGTATTACTTGCTGAGATCTGTAACATTTGCTGTGAGATTCGGAGTATTTGCAGTTACATTTGGTTCCCTGACCAAAACCCACCTCATCCTAACAATTTAAATCACCAGTCGAAGCCCTGGAGGAAAGAGCTGGGACCTCTTCAGGCCACCGACAGGAAGGTGAGCTCAGAGGTTTCTCCCAGTCCGCTCAGAGGACAGGAGTTAATCCTTTTGCTGGCCGCCTGTGGCTTTCCCAACCCAGGAGGGGAGAGAATGCTTGTGTGGTCTGGACTAGGCATGGGATAAGGTAAGACCCCCAGGGACATCCCAAGTCACTTCAGTCCCACTCAGAGGGAAGGAGGGCCTGATCACCCATCGTCAGGATTCCTAGGGAGGGAATGTTTAACCTCTTAGAGTCTGACGTATGAATGAGTGAATGAGTGTGAACAGGTTCGGTCTGTGTTCCACACTGAGTGATCCCTCTGGGACCCTATAGCTACAAAGCGTGAGTGGGTCAGATTTCTGTGGTTTCGAGGTCTATTTGCAGGGCGAAGTGATGACTCATATCCCTGTAGTGGGGGTCCCTGACCTGCCGGGATTATGGGTGAGCCTATTTCCAAGATGGACCTTTGTCCCCAGGAGGTGAGCATCCACGACTGAGGAGCACTTGGTTCCTCGTTTGGGGAGCCCCCACCTTTGTCAAGACTCTGCTCAAGTGTGCACCACACACACATAGGGAGTTAGAATGGGTGTAAATCCGAGTAAGCCCTCAGTCCTTGCTTGTATGCTGAAAGACTTCAAAAGAGGATTTCCTACCAACTATGGAGTGAAAACAAAACCTCGGAAGCTCTGTGCCCTATGCAAAATTGAATGGATAAACCTTTGCCCCAACTGGTCATCTGATGTTGACATTGTCCCCCGAGTTTGGAACGAAGTGGTAAAGCCGTATGAACAAGGCCATCCCATCCAACTCCCTTCCATCCACTCTTGGCTCAACCTGTGTGAGAACCTCCCACCTTGGCTCCTTACTTGTACCTTATGTGACCATCGTAGTCCTAACAGGAAGTCCACAGGTCATGGGAGCCTGTCGGATTTGGCCCCGTCTAGGAAAGCTTTATCCTGTTCTGCTAGAGGGCTCCAGTTCCTGCCTCCTCCTTACATTTAATTGTCCTAAGCTACCCACCCAGTCAGTCCAGGACACTCCACTGCCAGTCCCGTCTCCAGCACCCATAAGTGGACCCTCAGCTCAACCTGTTCTTCCTGATGCCACTGGGCCTCTGTACCTGCCCAAGGCCCCAACCCAATCTCTCTAGCTGCCGGGATATCTGCATGTACTGCAGTCACCATGGCCTACTCCAGCTATGCCCACAAATAACCTCATGACTCCTCTGCCTGTTTCTGATTCCTCAGAGCTTCCATGACCTGTCCAAACTCCTGCTCCAGAGACTCCCTCATTACCCAGAAGTCGCATCAGCCCCAACCTCTGCTCTGGCTCCCAGCCTGAGGCCCCACCTCACCTCCAGTTGCCACTTTGTACCCAACCAATTATAGCCATTCTGTTTCCCTGACCTCTTGAATCGGAAACATCACAACCTGTCCTATTCAGAGAAGCCCCAAGCAATGACAGACCTCCTCATATCCATCTTCCAGACCCATCTGCCAGTGTGGGATGACTGACAGCAATTCCTTCTGACTTTATTTATTTATTTTTGGTACTGGGGATCGAACTTCGGACCTTCAGCTGACTCTGTTTAACCTTAAGGAGTTCTGCCACATTTTAGATGGGGCCCAATGCTGGTTAAAATCCAAGGTCCCTGCCACTGTAGTTGATCCTGAAGATTGGGTAAATAGAAACTTCCTCACATGTACATCCATATTCTGACTATAATATGGCAGAATATCATATAGCCATAGACCAGTACTGCATTGCTCCCCTTGCAGGTCTCCGAGAGGGAAGCAAGAAACCAACAAACAGGTCTAAAGTTACTGAAGTGACCCAGGAACTTGATGAAAGTCCAGCCAAATTTTATGAAAGACTGTGAAGCCTATGAGGTCTACCACTCCTTTTACCCTGAGGCTCCTGAAAATCTACAAATGATAAATGCTGCCTTTGTTACACAATCAGCACCTGACATTAGAAGAAAAATCCAACAAGTTGATGGGAGAGAAAAGTGGAAAAAAAATCCTTCCACTTGGGTTCCCCCACCTTAACAAAAACCTGGTTCCCTAGAATCATGTAACCTTCTATTTTCCCACCATATGTAAAGAAGGTGAAACTCAGTGTAACTTTCTGACCAACCAATGTCTTGCTTCTGTATTCCCTGCTTACTCACAAACCCTATAAAACCCTGGCATGTGGGGCTCTCGGGGCCTGACTCTGGGAATTATTCCAGTCAGGAAGGACCACTAATGTCAATAAAGCTGTACACTTGCCTCCAAACCTCTCATGCTGCTCAGTTCTTGGTTTTGGTCTGCTGTAGTACTTGCTGAAAGTGTTGGCATATTTGCAGCTGCAACATCAGATTAAGCAAATATAAACTTGAGATGTAATAAAAAAAGCATGATAATAAAAGAAAATTGGATAAATTGCACTTTATCAAAATCAAAAACATAAACATATTTCGTAAATTATATAATCATGGTATAGAAAAATATATACTCATTTTATCAAATATTTCTAGGAAGAATACATAGAAACATCTGTAAGACAATATATAGCAATGAATACACAATACATTCAACTATAAAAAAAAGAAAATTCTCAGGAAACAAATGCACACTCTCAGCAAGCATTCATGATTTTAATTTTTATAGTAATGATTACATTATTAGCTGCCCCTTCAGTTATTATTTTAACATGTACTTGTCCATAACTAATAAGATGATATTTCAAAGCAGTTTTCTCTACACTTTAAAGTTAGAAATGAGGGAAACATTTTTACCTTTTAATGTGATTATTTCATTCTTAGTTTTTTACATAAATTTTGGAGCAATTTCATTTTAATAAATATGACTTTGTATGTTAGCATATTTATTTGAATAAGTCTAATGATATTAGGTAAATTTTTTAAAGTAAGTATTGAAATAAGTAATAAAATCAAAGTGAAATTTATTACTTGACCAGAAAATGTATGTCAAGGAAACATATGACAACAAATTGAATATTTTTCAGTCAATGTTTAATTCAATGGAATAAGTAAGTTTTTCCACATTATTAATTTATTTACTTTATCATACAAATAAACTGACATTATTAATAAACTGTTAGGAAACCTAATCAAGGAACTGAGTTTTAATATGAAGCACAGCTACAACAATAAGTATAAATATGTGTGAAGATAAATCAGATTTAGTAAGTGCAAGTTATATTCTGAATCAGAATGGCTTTACATCTTCAAAGCTCAATTCAGATGGTTTACGGCCAAGAAATACAGTGTCATTTATCCTATACCATGTGTAAAAAGTGGAAGCTAATAAATCAGAGATAGCATTAGGAATATGTTGCCCAAATCTTTTCATAGAGTTATAATGAAAATATTATTTTCCCTTATCGCAAGCCATTAACATAGCTGCTTTATAGATACAATAGTTACATGCATTAGTTTCACTGGGTATAGAATTTTAATCATGTCATTTGCCATAAATTAGGTTTCTATGTAGATATTCATCTCCTTATGCAATCAATCATATTTTTCAATCTGGAACCAATTATGCTCTTCCTTTATTGTTTTGACTTTGTTTTCATGTCTTAGCCAATCTCAAAGGGAAGTTTTGCTCAGAATCACATCTCTAACATGATAATCCAACCCAATGTATACTTTACAAAGTACCAAGAATAATACAATACTTTATCCTGTTAAAATTCATTTTTCTACAGATGATGGGAACAAATTTGGGGCAATTACATAGAAATATTCTTTGTGGTTCTATAATACATAGAAAAGTATATAAAAATCCTTTGCTCTGATTATGCATATATGCATTTCCCTCCCCTATAAGTACTTATAGACAAATCTCTATGGTCTTTTATTATTAAAGCCATATTTTAAAACCAGGTAAATAATTCTATTCAGTCAACTATATTTCTGATGTAAAGAAAAACAATAAAAATACTATTCCAATCACTTTTGTGACTCAGATAAATATGAAAAGGGAGAAAGAGAAGAGAAGAGAGATTTTGTAGAATTCTGCTTTAGGCAGTCGTTACCACACAACAACTTTTTGGTTAACAGTGGGTCTCATATATAATGGTGGCTCCATAAAATTATAACAAAGTTAAGAAAATTTTCACCACTAAAAAATATAATAGCACTTGAATATCTTAAGTCATATTCCAGTGCACTGCAAATGTGTTTGTGATGATGGTAGCATAATGTAATGTAAACAAAGCTGCCAGAAGTATACAAGGATAGCACCTAATCTTATGTAAAGTGTATGATACCTTTATAGTTATAATGTGACTGTTGTTAGCGTACATATCTAAAATGCTTTTAGTTATTGCTTTAGAGTGTTTTCCTATCTATATATGCAAAAAGCTTACTATAACACAATATACCATATTACATTAGAAGACTCACTCCACATCATTTTCTTTTGTTCTTTTTTTTTTTTTGGTACCAGGGATTGAACTCGAGTCCTTGTGCTTGCAAGACAGGCCACCAAACTGCTGAGCTAAATCCCCCGGCCCTTTCTTTTGTTCTTGATTGAATCTCGTGTGTTTTTTTTTCATGATCACCTTAATAGCAACATAATATTACATATAAGTGCTCCATGTGGCATAAGTATTTATTAACATATATTATCTGGCCTCTTGTAAATACAATACAATTTATTTTGGTGACACAATTATGAAGTCACTTACCAAATAATTTCATAGCATATATCCTTTTTGTTAAGCGATATGTGAATGTATGCACCCCTCCACACACACATGATTTCCAATATGCTAGTTTTTATGAATGAAAAAAATTTGTAAATACTACAGTTACTCCAGAAAATTAATTTTTGAGACAAGGCCCATCAGTATATTGTTACAAATATTTCTTTATTAACAAATGAAAAACATGTTTTGATACAATTGGGCAACTATGTATTTAATTAGAAGCAACATTAAGTTACCGTATCATATTTTGCAAATAATATGTAATTAAAGATTGTACTAATAGTTTATGTTCTAGTTAATGGAGATATATGCTATTTCACATAAAGAATACCTTCACTATATTTGATTCATCTATCTATTCTTTGAAATTGATTTGTTTTTCAATAAAAGTTATGTACTTAGAATCAAGATGATAGAAAGTTTGAATATTTTTATACTGTTCCTCATATCAAGGTGGATTATTAATGCCCCTATTATGACATTTGTTCTTTTGCTAAACACAAACACCTTTTATTAAATGCTAGTATTATTTTAAGTTTTATTGTAGCATGCTAGGATACATAATATAAATTGATATAAAGGAAATTATTTCAACTATTAGGATTAAAATATCCTCTACTAACAATTGAACAAAAAATAAGAGAATACTTTTGATTTGTGAAAGCGTATATACTGTGAATCTGAGATACTTACATTCTCACATGATTTCCAGTTTCTCTGCACCACAAGTAGCCATCTAAGAATTTGAACGTTCTGAGTATCTTCATTGATAAGAACTGGAGACAGCGTACTTGTCTGTGGATGTATGTTGTACAAATTTGCAACTCAGGACAGAGTTTACATATTTACATATTTGCAACTCAATACATTTCTGCTAGTACTCACTTTTATGGAGAATATAAAAATGTAAAAGTCATTAATAGTGATGAGAGAAAGGGATTGTTAAAGCATACACATTTAATATACACAAGTTTTAGGCACATTTAAGCCTGAATATTATTATCTTTTACCTATATACGTATAAATTCTATTTAAACTTCCAGATAATTTGAAAATTTCTAACTTTGGAAAAATTCTGCAAGTGTAGATGTACAAGTAAATTAGCTAACTGGGTGAGTGTTGTCCCTCAGGTCTCTTACTCATTCAAGAGTGAATTCACTAAATTCTAAAATATACTAACCTGAATACATATAGTGGATGAACTAAATAACTTATCAAACATTATAACATAAATTAATACTAAAATATGCTATTATTAAAATATTAAATAATGTTTTTCCTAACATATTAAAATATATATGATCGAGGTGCAGAAGGCTGCAATCACAACCTCTATGGATACTGAAGCAAGAGGATTACAAGTTTGAGAATAGTTTGGGTAGTTTAGAGAAAGTCAGTCTCAATGAAAAAAGAAGGACTGGGGATATAATTCAGTAGTAGAGTGAATGTGTGTGTGTATATATATATATATATATATAGAGAGAGAGAGAGAGAGAGAGAGAGAGAGAGAGATGCTATATACTACACATATACACTATATACTACATCCTATATATATACTATATATAATAAACTGAATATATTTATTTTTTCCTCCCCATCCAATTTGCAAAAATGTTATTAGAATAACGTCA
>NW_022900918.1:1186937-1224728 GCF_012274545.1 Fukomys damarensis
GTCTCTTACTCATTCAAGAGTGAATTCACTAAATTCTAAAATATACTAACCTGAATACATATAGTGGATGAACTAAATAACTTATCAAACATTATAACATAAATTAATACTAAAATATGCTATTATTAAAATATTAAATAATGTTTTTCCTAACATATTAAAATATATATGATCGAGGTGCAGAAGGCTGCAATCACAACCTCTATGGATACTGAAGCAAGAGGATTACAAGTTTGAGAATAGTTTGGGTAGTTTAGAGAAAGTCAGTCTCAATGAAAAAAGAAGGACTGGGGATATAAATCAGTAGTAGAGTGTATGTGTGTGTGTATATATATATATATATATATAGAGAGAGAGAGAGAGAGAGAGAGAGAGAGAGAGATGCTATATACTACACATATACACTATATACTACATCCTATATATATACTATATATAATAAACTGAATATATTTATTTTTTCCTCCCCATCCAATTTGCAAAAATGTTATTAGAATAACGTCAATCATTTATGTGCCACCTTGCCTCCTTTTCAAAGAAATCAAGCTCAAAACAGAAGTAATAACAAAAATAGTAGAATTCTACAATAACGGAAATATACTAGATCATCTCCACATTTCTTTACCTAAATTTGTAAAAGTGAATCCTCATAAGATATTCAGAAAGCAATGTAAACGTTGCTTGAGTATTGTGTATGATTTATTTGATAGATTAATTATGACTAATAATATTTAGAAATTTTAAAATGTGGGAAAATTCCAATGTGGACCTTATATTCTTGTCATAAGCAATGAACCTTGAATGGCCAAATAGAACTTTATGAATTATTTGGATAATACTATAGAGTCAAATTTTTCAATTGTTTTATAATATGTGGTTTAAACCAAAGGAAATGTAACATTTTATTATTTATTTATTTATTTATTTTTAATTTTTAAACAGGGTTTCATTTTTATTTTTTGATTTTTTGTGGGTACCGGGGATTGAACTCCAGACCTTGCACTTGTGAGGCAGGCCCCAGAACCACTGAGCTAAATCCTTGGCTCAAAATACGGGGTTCTTTTTTATTTGGTACTCAGGATTGAACTAAGATCCTTGTGTTTGTGAGGCACACAATAGAACCACAGAGCTAAATCCCTGTTCCATAAATGTAGTGTTTTATAAGAGTGACAATCTTTAAATGTTTATAATTATTTATAAATTAATAATCTTGAACAAGTCTACATTTACTTTCAAAGCATTTGTGTAGTATATTTTACTTATTTGTTCTATTTAATAAATAGTATCTGTTAAATATCATCATGTGATGTGAACCGTACATTTTGGGTTTATTAGAGAACATTACTGAAGACCAAGCTGTAAGAAAATCTTAAAAATCAAGGAAAATTTAAATTCATATAAAGCATAAAGAAGGAAAAATCAAGGAAATCAATTCTTGTTAAATATCTGCCATATATCATCATTGATATATATGATCTTGTTAAAAATAACATAAAAAGTTATTTTTTAAATGAGATTATGTAACTTTTAGAAAATAATGAAATTAGAAAGTGCTAAAACAGAAATTTAAGCCCAGCACTAATTCTAATTCACTTATACTCTAGTATATTATAAAGCATTTAGATAATATAACTGATATTTTAAAGCATTTTTTTGTTGTTGTTTCTTGTAAAAACTGCTCCCAATGAAATAGGCATAATAGTAAGATTTTTAACCTTAGACTATCAGTATAACTTCAACTGGTTCCTTTCACATTCTTTCACTTTAAACAAAAATTCTTAAAGACAAATTGTGATGCTGATGATGATCCTTTAATTCAAATATTCCTTTTAAGCAGATCAATTTAATGTTCATACATCTAATTTTCCATGCATATTTATTACACAGTATAACAGTGAAATATTTTCTATCAATTTGAAAATGAATTTATTGATTCTGTAGATCAAATATAGTCAAATATAAACAGTTTCATATAATGCACACACATTTCAATTTTATATAAAAAGTAGTGGAGGCTCACGAATCATCAGCAAATTGAGCTCACACAATGTAAGGAATCTTTTGAATGTCAAGTCCAATATAATCTTCTTTGTGTTACAGCGGTCCTTAGTGATGATAGGTATTTCTGAAGATGAAAGAGAAAAGGGAACTGAACAATATTCACTGCACTCCATGCCTAGTGTTTCATCTTTGATCTACTGTAAAATTGCTCTTCTCACTGATTTACTATCCACTTGCTTTGGCTTGTTGGAAAGAAGTAAGAATATGGAAATAACAATTTCCTTTGGGAAATAAAGCAGGGAAAATTGAAGCAGACAGGTTACTGGCAGAAAGAATCAGTTATAGTAGTCTAGAATTTTTTTTAAAGGAAACGATTTGCAGTGTCCACCTAACAATTGTATTTTACGGTAACCATTTGGCACATAAAATCTAGGTCTCAAAAAACTGTCCTTAAACATTCCATACAAAAACATAATATTAGAGTCCATTTAGTGTTGAGCAGGATTTCTCCCATAAATTGTAAGTAAAACACTTTCAAGTTACAACTTCTAAAGTTATATAGTTACACATATTCCCTTATAGTGAGTGTTTAATAATAACAATTAAAAGGGAATGAAAAAAAACTTTTTCCATAGTTTATTTCCATGTGCTCTAAATTAAAAATATTTTTGCCTTTGCATACATTCTAGGTATAATGAGCAGGATTTCTCCCATAAATTGTAAGTAAAACACTTTCAAGTTACAACTTCTAAAGTTATATAGTTACACATATTCCCTTATAGTGAGTGTTTAATAATAACAATTAAAAGGGAATGAAAAAAAACTTTTTCCATAGTTTATTTCCATGTGCTCTAAATTAAAAATATTTTTGCCTTTGCATACATTCTAGGTATAATCTGTAATACTGAATTGTTTGTGTGAAATATGACATATATATGTGTGTGTGTGTGTGTGTGTTCTAGGTCTCAAAAAACTGTCCTTAAACATTCCATACAAAAACATAATATTAGAGTCCATTTAGTGTTGAGCAGGATTTCTCCCATAAATTGTAAGTAAAACACTTTCAAGTTACAACTTCTAAAGTTATATAGTTACACATATTCCCTTATAGTGAGTGTTTAATAATAACAATTAAAAGGGAATGAAAAAAAACTTTTTCCATAGTTTATTTCCATGTGCTCTAAATTAAAAATATTTTTGCCTTTGCATACATTCTAGGTATAATCTGTAATACTGAATTGTTTGTGTGAAATATGACATATATATATGTGTGTGTTTGTGTGTGTGTGTATCAGACATTTTATTTACTTTTAGAAATTTCACTTTAAAAAAAGATGTGTATGTTGTATTTATAATATCACAATTTCTATAGGTTTCCATAAATGCAAAAAACTTTGATATATCCCTTCTTTTGACAGAAAAACCAACTAAAATTTTATACTAATCCATTTTCAGTACATGATTAAATATCTGACTGCTCACAGCTCTGGTATTCCAAGGAGAAAGGGCCACATCTGGAGATTGCCTTCTTGCTGACCTAATCCCAAGAAGTACAGGACTTTTCATGGAAATGGAAAGTGTGCGGGTGTATGTATTCCTTCTGATCTCTGGCTGTTTCTTACTAAAGCACCTTTTCCAAACATGAGCCAGAATTTGATGACCTTTTCTAATCACCTCCCAAAGTCCTCATCTCTAAACTCTAAAGTTTCATCATCTTAATTGTTTATGAGGGATTTATTCCAACAGAAGAGTCCTTAACAGACACATATCCAGATCCAAATCACAGTAATATGCAAATACAAATGTGGAACATATTGATTTCGTTCACAACCAATGCTCAAATTGTCTACCAACATCCATGAATTACACACAGAATTTTCAAGACACTTCTATAGTTTTCTCATTCTGTAATGAGAAAGTTTTATTTCTATTTATTCGTTCAATTAAGTGATTTGTATATAATCTCTCAACAAGACCATTTTTCACCTCTAATGCTCCCTGAAAACTTTAAAAATATTTCCCTATTCAGCTGTATTGAACAGCATAATGTGTTTCAAAGTGGACTTTGGCACGTTTCTTAGGTCTAGGCACTTGGTAGACATTTGCCCATTTATATTCATCAGTGACTACAACTTTTATGTTTTCTGTCTAATCATTTCTTAGAGCTTTCACTGTTCTTTATTTTGAATAAATATTAGTTAAATGTACAAGCCCTGCATATTTTTTAGAAATAATTTCTTTTCTGTTTCATTATATTTTTCTGTTCTTTGAAAGTGTTTAACTTCAGCTAACAACTCTCAATAATTTCCATTATATAATCATATGTTTAAAATTTCTTAAAATTTTTGTTCTCTTGTATTGTGGATCCCTGAAATATTACTGGAAACCTCTGCAATAGTCTGTAGTCTCAGGCCCAGTGTATGATGTAGGCCTAAGAAGAAAAGTAACAGAATTTAGAGAGACAGAAAATGGGGTGCCCGGATGACCACTGCCAGTTCAACCTATGCAGTCAGCCAGCCCAATGCACTGATTTTTATTGGTAATCATTTGGGGTAAAGGTGAGCTAGGTGCAATGGCAACACTACATGCAAGGATGTGCAGTCCTGAGGTTTCTATGGAAATTAATGTAAGCAAGCCTTGTAAAGGATAAGACAAAGTGTTACTGAATTAGGAACCAAATAAACAAAATATATGGTTATAGTTAGAACATCGTCCTTTAATAAGAAGGTTTTAATTGTGCAAACGGAATTGAGTATAAGTTACTCTGACCATGGCAATGTAGGCTTTTGGCTGGACTCACTTCTATAAATAAGCCATTTCTGGGGTTAACTCTTTGCAGCCTGCTTTGGGCATCATCAATATTGCAGCCTCCCACATTTCTCCTTTCTCTGTTTGAAAATGGTAGCAGCTGCATCAAGGTGAGCTGAAATTGTCCTTGGGGCCTCTTTGCTCCTGGATCTCATTGGCAAGAGGTGCATCAGGTCTGGTGATCTCCACAAATCCAGAACCTATTGTGATTGAGGGGAGTCCAACAGATGCAGCCTTTGCATGGTACTCAGCAGTGGTGTCACACTGTGTTCCTTGCAGTGAACCTATCATGTTGGTCCATGGCTGAATGCTCTGAGATAATGGCCATAATGTCTTTTTATTTTCTGTTAAAAAATAAACATGCCCTGTCCCCTATGTTATTAATTGTATTAAACCATTTACCTTTTTGTTAGGACATCTTTTGACAACATTAGTGTTTAGGACATATCTGTAGATTTATCTTTGTATATATTTACTTACCATAAGTGGATTTTAAAAATTTAAAATAAAAACAACAAGAGAAAGTAATAAAATCTAATTAAGCTTGTAGCTGTGCTCTCCTTTTTTGTTTAAGTAAGTGTGTTTAGATATACAGGACACTGACATTCATCATTATGATCTTATACCTTTATAAGAAAGGTCTTGATTCACCATTTTTACCCACATTCCTGCGCTCTTTTCACCACCTGCTCCCTTCCATATTTAAAAAAAAAATATTTCCATTTTTTGTGGTTTGTCAGATTTTTTTCTTTCCCCTTATTTCCTTTTCCCTGTCCTTCCCACTTCCCCTACACCTTTAACTCTTTTCTTCTTATTTCACATTGTCTATTATACCATTAGGATCTTATGGAGAATTATACTTTTTCTCACCAGAGAAACTATTTTGTATTTACATATGTGTGACTTATTTATTTCATTTAAGAGTATGACCTCAATATACATCCATTTTCCTATGAATGAATCTAATTTCTCATTCTTTATGGCTGAGTAGTATTCCATTTAACAGAAAAAGCACATCTTCTTTATCCAGTCTCCAACTGATGGGCATTTGGGCTGTTTCCAAATTTTAGCTATTATAAATTGTGCCGCTATAAACATGGGTGTGCATATATCAATGTAGTATGATTCTTTTAATTCTTTTGGAAAGATACCCAGCAGAGAAATGGCTGAGTCAAATGGAACCTCTAGTCCCACCTCTTTAAGGTATCTCCATATTGATTTCTACAGTGGTTGCACCAGTCTGCACTCCCACCAACAAAGGAGAAGGGATCCTTTCTCCCCACAACTTCACAAACATTTGTTATTGGTTGATTTCTTGACAGCAGCCACTCCCTGTGGGATGATGTAGAATCTCAGTGTTGTTTTCATTTGCAAATCTTGAATGACCAGTGATGTGGAACATTGTTTTAGATACTTATTTTAGTTTTTTACTTCTTTGCCTGAGAAATGTTTGTTCATTTCAGAAGACAAATTTTGAACCAGGTCTTTGTTTTGGGGGGTTCTGATCGTTTTAAGTTCTTTACACAATCTAGATAATAGTCCTTTTTCTGAGGAGCACCTGGGAAAATTTATTTCAAGATTGTAGGTTATCTCTTAGCTCTGTTGGTGGTTTCCTTTGCAGTGCAGAAGCTTTTTAATAAGATGAGATACCAGTTGTTGATTCTTTGTTCTACTTCCCATGCTACAAAGGATTTGTTGATAAAGTCTTTTGCTATGCCAATATCTTCAAGAGTTCTGCCTAACATATCTTAATGGCAAATTTAGTGTCTCTTTTTTAATATTCAGATCCTTAATCCACTTGGATTTTAGTTAAGTGCATGGTGAAAGAAAAGGGTCCTGTTTTAATCTTTGGCAGTTGAAATCCAATTTTTCCAACACCATTTATTAAAGAGGCTATCTTTCCTCCAATGAGGATGGTTGGCTCTTTTGTCAAAGATGAGGTAGTTGAGTACATCTGGAGTTGGTTCTCTAGCTTCCAATCTATTCCTTTAATGTGGTATTTAGGATACCCATTACAACTGTATTAGTGCTTAATTGGTTTTTCATGTTCCTTAATAACTGTTTAATATAGTTAATTAATACATCAATGCATTAATATTTAGTGCATATATATTTATTTTTATCATCCCTTCCTCTTGAATTGTTCCCTTTATAAGCATGTGTAGGCCTTCCTTGTCGCTCTTAATCAATTTTGGTTTGAAATTTACTTTGTGAATAAGATCACTACCCCTGATTTTTTCTGGCCCTCTCACATAGAGAACTGTTTTCCATCCTTTCATTTTTAGACTATGGGCTTCTATTTGCACTGTTTTTATCATACATAACATATTGTTGGATTTTGCTTCTTAATCCATTCTGCCATTCTAATTCTCTTGATTGGTGAATTGAGGCCACTGACATTGATTGTTAATACTGATATGTACTGATTTACTATTATCATGTTATTGTCCTGTTGCTGGCTCTTTCTAATTTTCCACCCTTTCCCTTTAGTTTCTTGCCTTGCCTAATTGATTTGCTCTGTTGGACCCCATAGTGTTGTGACCTTCATTTTCCTTTTCTAGGATAATGTTTAGAATTGTTTGTAGTGCTGGTCTTGTATTCGTGAAGTTTCTCAGGTGTTCCCTACAATGGAAGTATCTATTCATTTCAGAAGAGAGTTTTGCAGGATACAGTCTAGGTTGCAGGTTGTTTTCTTTTAGGACTTGAAATACCTCACTCCAGGCTCTCCTTGACCTGAGGGTTTGTGTTGAAAATACTGTTGTGATTCTGATGGGTTTCCTGTGCATGTGATTTGTTACTTTTCTCTTACTGCTTGTAGTATTTTATTCTTCTGTTGGGTTTCTGGGATCTTGATTATTATATGTCCAGGTGTAGATTTTTTTTTTTGATCGTGGCTAGTTGGAGTCCTATATACCTCAATTATCTGTATATCATGTTCTTCCCCTCTGTTTGGGAAGTTTTCTGTCATTAATTCTCTGAACAGCTTTTTTAAGTCATTTGTATTTTCTCCTGCTACTTCATGGATTCCTATCAGTCTTATGTTATTCTTCTTTGCATCATCTAGGAGTAGATTTCTCATGATCCCTTAGTGATTTAAAGAAACCTGTCTTTTCACCTTCACTGACTGCAATCTTATCTTCTATATCTGAAATTCTGTCTTCACATTTATTTGTCCTGCTTCAAAAACACCAGTACAGTTTTTAATCTCATGGATATCTGTTTGAATCTGTTTCATGGATTCCATTTCTTTCCTATGTTGGGCATTATCATTTCCATTTCTTTCTTATGCTGGGCCTTCATGGCTTCTATCATTTGGGCTTCAAGTCCCAAATTGAGATGCCTGACCTCCTACAGGGTTGAATTCTGTAAGGTCGTGCTACAGGTTTACAGTGAATAAACTCTTCAATATAATATCTTTACCCTTTAGGATAGGGGTTTAGATAGAGTTAGGATGAGAGGAGTAGATAGGTAGAAAAATTGGAGAATGCTTCAAGTGAAGCCAGAGGACACAGGATGACCACACAAACATTACAAAACTGTTGAAGACAAGAGGGAAAGAGAGAGTGCAACAATAAAGACAAAAATATAACAAGTTGCCAGTAATAGGGCTTCACTTTCCTTTGAAACCATTGAACTTTGAATGAAGCAAAATGGGAGAAGACAAAACAATAAACAAAGAGCTCTAAGTTAGGGCAGGAACAGGAACATAAAAGGAGATGGAGAATAATATGGGGAAGCAAGAGACTGAGTTGGAAAAAGAATACAGAAAAGAGAATTTGCTGAATGGAATGAGGAAAAGAAAGAAGAAGGAAAATATATACATATATTTGGTACCAGGGATTGAAATCAGGTCCTCGCACTTTCAAGGCAGGTCACCGAACCACTGAGCTAGATCCCTGGCTATAATTTGAAAGGACTCTTTCAGACTATATCTCTGTTATCACAAAGACAGTGTGTGCAGCCATGTGCAGAACTAAGTCATTTATTGTCAGCTAGCTGATGGCTTTCCCCTTAGATTCAGGCTGAATTTGGGCTTCAAGTCCCAAATTGAGTTCCCTGACCTCCTATAGGGTTGAACTCTGCTACAGGTTCCCTCTGCCTGTTCTCTGAAGATTTTCAAAGTTCTGATGGAAGGCGGTTCTCTCTCCAACTTAACAACTATGGAGGTCTAATGTGCCTTTATTGCAGTTGTTCACTTCTGTTCTGTCTTCTGGAGCACAGGAAAATGACCTTTATGACCACCTGTGCTTCTGCAGAGTGGATCCAAGAACTGGCAAAATCAGGAGGCCTGAGCAGGGGATGGGGTGAAGAGTGGGAAGGGGGGTCAGGGTGGTGGTGGATGTTGCAGAGGCACCTGCGCAGCTAACCAGTTCTTACCGCCCTGCTTGATGCAGGACAGAGTGAGGACTGGATCTCTGCATGGCTGACCCAGTCCTCCAACTTACACTGGATGCAGGCTGGGGCAAGGATAGGGTTGAGGGTGGGCCTACTTAGTATATTAAATAATTTTAGTAGAACTGGTGCAATTTTATTTCAAAATATCCTATCTATACTTAAGGCAGAAGCCCTGGTTATAATTCAAAATTAGAAATGAAGTGGATAATATAGCATTATCATAATTTTATTTTTCTGTGACTACATCTCTATAATTTATGTTATGTTGCTAAAATTATTCAGTCTTGCTGTGTGACTCTTATCATTAACTTCATTTTTCTACAAGATGGTATATTTATGCACATAGACATAAAACTCCCATAAGAAAGACATTTTTTAAAATTGATTTTTTTGGTACTTTTTAGGTATTCTGTGCATTTACATTCATCATTGGGATCTTGTACCTTTACATGACAGATCTTGGTTCTCATTTTTCACTTTTTTACTTTCAATTGTTTTTTGGGGGGGTACCGGGGATTGAACTTGGGTCCTTGCACTTGCAAGATAGGCCACCGAACCACTGAGCTAAATCCATAGCCCTTGGTTCTCATTTTTCCCCATACCTTTTTCCCCCCTTTCCCCCTCCATTTTAGATCAGTAAGATTTAAAGGAAAAATCAGTTATGAATGCTGAAAGAAAGCTGAACCTATTCAAAATATTTATAAGATAAATTAACTCAGAAATTACATAAATTATATGTACTTATTAAATAGAACATGATGTTTTGAAATGTATATATATATATATATATATATACACACACACATACAATGTGGAATAGTTACATTTAGCTTATTAACATAAGAATTATATCATATACACATTTCTGTGGTGAGAACACTCATCAATTCTGTTTTTTTGTGAAATCTATATATTGTCATTAGCTATAGTTTCACACTGCAAGTAGATCTCATTGATTTATTTTCTATATAACTTTAATCTTATATCCTTTGACTAACATTTTCCCATCTGACCCCCAAATATGTCTTTTTAATATTCCCCTTCATATTCTTTATTTCTAATTTGAAGAACAGAATAAAATCAGTGAACCATATCCTGAACAATTATCTAATTTCTTTCTCCATGCTTAAATCAAGATATTACCAAGAGTATTTTCAACAGTAAATTAGGCATATGGCTTGGAAGCTAAAGGTTAAACAAAACCCTTTAGGAATTTATGTCCTATAATAGTGTGACTTTAAAATTCACATAAAGATTACATAAACATAATAATTACTGAGGTAGAATTGAATAAAGTTTAAACTCTAGTCATTGACACTAAGTATTCCTGAAGCCACCAATGAGAAAACCCCATCATGTGTTATGCATTCATTATTAATGAAGAACCCAAGTTTAATGCCTGGCTCTACCACTTGTTAGCTGGAAAGTTTGAGGAACGTTATCTAAAATACACATATCAATCTCCTCGCATGTGTGAAAATGAATATTTTTTGCCTCAGATTTATGGGGATTTTATGACTGTGTGCCCATGTATATTCTTTCATATATATGATTGAAGGTCGTATGATAACTAAACTGGTGTCATATATACTGCCATTTTTATGCTTTTCAAAGTGTTCCAGGGCTTATATTGCCAAGCTGTTAATAAAAAGGCACAGTATTAGTGGAAGATTAATGTAATGACACATGCAATATTATTTGTTACTATCAAACTCCATTTCCAACAGATTCAGTGCAGAACTGGTTAACATCAGCTTTAGCTTTCTCTGTTTTATTTACTTACCCTGTCTTTTCCATCATTAAATCTCTAGTCTAGACACTAATTTCTATGGAAGCATAGATCTACACAAGGAAATCATTCTACACAAATAAATAAGATCCCACATTTAATACTCTCCCACCAATATTCAATTTTAAATCATATGTGTTGTAGGAAATCTCTATATTTAAACATTTCTGTTAGATTATCTGGAGGGCCCAGTATCTGTTCTGTCATTTGGTATTATAATCAGCAACCATCAACAGATGGGAAAATTAGAGACTAATCATCAGTGTACTTAAATGTTAGGTGAGGCAATGTATTAGCTTTAACAACTGCCTCTTCCCATGAGTTTCCAAAGTAGATTGGGCTATGATTCTCTGAATCCTGCTAATATATTTCAACCCATATCTTATATTGTTGAATTCCCCTTGTGCTGATATATTCTGCTGAATTGCACTGGTAGAGTTCTGGGGTCTAACAGAACATCTCTAGCCAAATTAGGTAGCAATTTGTCCATATGTGTACTAAAGTTCTTTGAGTTTCTATGATCTTATCTCTTGATAAGCATTTAAAAATAAACACTAATACAATAGTAGAGGGGGACCTCAATATCCCACTGTTACAAATAGATAAATCAAGTAGATAAAAAATAAACAATGAGATAAAACTCAGTCAAACTAATTGGCAAATATATTTAACAATTGTTTACAAAGTATTCCATCCTACTAAATCAGAATACAATTTTTTTTCTGATTCACATGGGTTGTTGTACAAATAGACCACAACCTACCTCATAGAACATATCTAAGTAAGTGCAAGGGAATTGAAGTAATCCCCTGTATATTATCATACCATAGTGCAATAAAACTAGATATCAATAACAATAGAAATTACAAGAATTTCATAAACACATGCAAAGTAACACACTTCTGAATAAAAAGTGGATCAAAGAGGAAATTAAAGAAGAAAGTGGTTTCTAAAATTAAATGATCATGTCAGTACAATATATCCAAATCTATGGGACACAATGAAAGCAGTCTTACAAGGGAAATCCGTAGCAGTGAATACTTATATTAAGAAAACACAATAAGCTCAATTGAGCCAGCCTGTTGTTGAATCTCAAGCAACTTCTAGAAAAAGAAGAGCAGGACAAACCCAAAGATCATACAAGGTAAAAATTATAAAGATCAGAGCAGAATTCAATACAATGAAGACTGAAAGAATGATACAAAAATCAATGAAGCCGAGTTGATTCTTTGAAAGAATAAATAACATTGACAAACCCTTAGGCAATCTTATCAAGCAAAAGAATGAAAAGGCCCAAATCCTTTAAATTTTGAATGAAAAGGGTTAAATTACAATGGTTAAGCAAAAATGCAGATGATCATCAATACCTACTTTGAGAACCTATACACTAATAAGGTGGAAAACACAGAAGAAAAGACAGATTCCAAGATGCATGTAAGTTGAACAAAGAATATCTAAAAATTCTAAACAACCCAATATTGATCAATGAAATTAAAAACATATTTAAAAACTTACTAGCCAAGAATAACCCAGGTCCTTCTGGCTTCAGTGAAAAATTCTACAAGATATTTAGAGCAGAATTATTATCAATATTCTTTAAACTCTTCAATAACTTTGAAAGGGAAGCAATACTCCTGAATTCATTTCAGGAAAGAAGCATCACCTTGAAGCCCAAAGCAGAGAAGATCCCACTGAAAAAGATAAATATAGACTAATCTATCTAATGAACATAGATGCAAAAATCCTTAATAAGATCCTGGAAAACAGAATTCAGAAGATCACCAAGAAGACCACAACCAAATTAACCCAGGAACTCAAGAATGGTACAGTATACATAAATCAACAAATGTAATACAATATATTAACAGATCCAAAGGCAAAAACATGATCATCTCAATAGAGGAAGAAAAAGCATTCAGCAAAATCCAACCCACATTCAACCCTACAAAAAATTGGAACAAAATGTCTCTACATCAACCTGATAAAAGCAATCTTTGAAAAGCCAACAGCAAATACCAGAGTAAATCATCAAAAACTGAAATCCTACACACTGAAATCAGGAGAAAGAGAAGGATGTCCACTATCAGTACGACTGTTCAATATAGTTTTGGAAACATTAGCCACAGCAATTGAACAAGGAAAATAAATAAAAGGAATAAAGATACTAAATGAAGAAGTTAACTTGTTGTTATTTTCAGATTATATGATACTCTATATAGAAAAACCCAAGAACTCCACCAAAAGTGTTCTAGCCTTTATAACCAAATTCATTAGAGTAGCTGAATACAAGGTCAACCACAAAAATCAATAGCATTGCTTTCTACAAACAGCAGGCTTACTGAGAGAAAAATGGGGCAAAAAATTACTTTCACACTAACATCCAAAAAAATGTAATTACTGTGAATCAACCTAATGAAATAAATCAAAGACCTCTGCTTTAAAAACTACAGTACTTTGAAAAAGGAGAGTAAAAAGGATATTAGAAAATGGAAAGAAATCCTTTGCTCTTGGATAGGAAGAACCAATAAGGTAAAAATGGCCATACTTCCAAAATTGCTATATAGATTCAATGCAATCCCAATTAAAATTCCAACAGTATACTTCACAGACCTTGAGAAAACAATCCAAAAATTTATTTGGAATAAGAGACCTAGAATAACAAAAGCAATACTAGGCAACAAAGACAAGGTAGGGGGTATCACAATCCCTAACTTGAAAATATACTACAAATGTACTGCAATAAAAACAGCATGGTACTAATAGGGGGAAAAAAACAAAACAAAACAGATCTGAGGACAGTGGAACTGATTAGAAGATACGGAAACATATCCAGATACTTTATTTTGACAAAGGAGCCAAAAACCCTCACTGGAGGAAAGATAGCCACTTTAATAAATGGTGCTGGAAAAATTGGGTTTAAATTTTCCAAATATTCAAACTAGACACATATCTATGCATTAAACTACAATTGAAATGGATTAAAGATCTAATATTCAAACAGAAACACTAGACCAGCTGGAAGAGAGGTGAGGTAGAACACTTGAAGACCTTGGTGTAGAGAAACATTTCAAGAACAAAACCTCAGTTGCATGTGAACTAGCACAAATAATCAACAAGTGGAATCTCTTATTACAAAGCTTCTGCACAGAAAGAGAAACCACCAATAGAATAAAGAGAAAACCCACAATGTGGAAAAAATTACTAGCTGTTCTTCAGATAGGTCTACTATCCAGAATATATAGGCAATTTTAAAAATCAGACCTCTCAAATTTAAAGACACATTCCAAAAAATGGGTATCTGAAATGAATAGACATTTTTAAACAAAGAATTAGAAACAGCACATAAACATATGAAAAAATGTTCAACAATACTGCTCATTCAAGAGTTACAAATGAAAACAATGCTGAGATTCCACCCCACCAAAGACAGAATGGCTGTTATGAAATCAAAGAATATCAAGTCAGGTGTGGTGGCACACATCTGCAATCCCGGCACTCCAGAAGCTGAAGCATGAGGATTGCTGTGAGTTTGAGACCAGCCTGGGCTGTGTAGTGAGTTCCAGGTCAGTCTCAACTACATAGTGAAACCCTGTCTCAAAAAAGCAAAAAAATCAATCAATCAATCAATCAATCAACCAATAACAAATGCTAGTGGGGCTGTGGCGAAGAAGGGACCCTTCTCTCCTGTTGGTGGGAGTGTAGATTGGTGCAAGCACTGTGGAAACCAGTACGGAGATACCTCAGAGAAGTATGATTCGATCCCATTCTTGCTCCAGCCTGCATCAAGCAAACTGGTGAGGACTGGTTGGCCACATGGGCGCCTTTTCAATATCCATCACCCCCATGCTGTCAGGCCTCCTGATTGTGCCAGTTCTTGGATCCACTCTGCAGAAGCACAGGTGATCATACAGGTCATTTTTCTGAATTCCAGAACAAAAGTGAAAAACTGCAATAAAGGCACATTAGACCTCCATAGTTGGTAAGTTGGAGAGATAACCACCTTCCATTCAAACTTTGAAAACCTTCAGAGAAAGGGCAGAGGGAACCTGTAGCACAACCTTGCAGAGTTCAACCCTGTAGGAGGTCAGGCATCTCAGTTTGGGACTTGAAGCCCAAATGATAGAAGCCATGAAGGCCCAGCATAAGAAAGAAATGGAAATGATTAATGCCCAACATAGGAAAGAAATGGAATCCATGAAACAGATTCAAACAGATATCCATGAGATTAAAAACTGTACTGATGTTTTTGAAGCAGGACAAATAAATGTGAAGACAGAATTTCAGATATAGAAGATAAGATTGCAGTCAGTGAAGGTGAAAAGACAGGTTTCTTTAAATCACTAAGGGATCATGAGAAATCTACTCCTAGATGATGCAAAGAAGAATAACATAAGACTGATAGGAATCCATGAAGTAGCAGGAGAAAATACAAATGACTTAAAAAAGCTGTTCAGAGAATTAATGACAGAAAACTTCCCAAACAGAGGGGAAGAACTTGATATACAGATAATTGAGGCATATAGGACTCCAACTAGCCACGATCAAAAAAAAAAATTTCTACGCCCAGATACATAATAACCAAGATACCCCCCTAAATCAGCCCCTCCAAATATAAAGATCTTATTCAAAAATAGGTATCCAAAATTAACAGACATTTTTCAGACAAAGAAGTAAAAGCAGCAAGTAAATATATGAAAAAATGTTCCACACCACTGGTCATTCAAGAGATGCAGGTGAAAAAAAACACTGAGATTCCACCTCACACCACAAAGAATGGATGCTATTAAGAAATAAACAAATTACAAATATTGGAGGGGTTGTGAGAAGTTAGGAATACTTCTCCATTGTTTGTTGGAGTGCAGACTGGTGCAACCACTAAGGAAATCAATATGGAGATACCTTGAAGAGCTGGGATAAAAGGTTCCATTCAATCCAGACATCACTCTGTCGGGTATCTTTCCAAAAGAATTGAAATAATCATAGCACAGTGATATATACACACTGATGTTTATAGCAACAGAGTTTGTAATAACTAAACTTCGAAACAGCCCATTTGCCCATCAATTGGAGACTGGATAAAGAAGATGTAGTTTTTCTATAAAATACAATAATAGCCATAAAGAATGAAAAATTAGAGTGATTCATAGGAAAATTAATACATTTTGAGGATATAATCCTAAGTGAAATAAATAACTCACACATGTATAAATACTGAATAGTTTCTCTGGTGTGAAAAAATATAATGGTACATAAGATCACAATGGTAGAATTGACAATATGAAACAAGAAAAAGGGAGCTGAAGGTGTAGGGGAAGTGGGAAGGGTAGGGGAAAGGAAATAAAGGAAAAAATCATGAGGAAATGAAAAATGGAAATAAAGTATTTCTAAACAGGGAAGGGAGGAGGGGGTGAAGGAGTGCAGGAGTAAGGGTAAAAATGAGAACCAAGACCTGTCATGGAAAGGTATAAGATCCAAATGAGGAATATAACTGTACTGTATACCTAAACTTTACCAATAAAATCAATGAGGAAAAAAAAAATCTCAGAAACCCAAAAGAACAAAATACTACAAGCAGTAAGAGAAAAGAAACAAATCACATGAACAGGAAAGCCCATCAGAATCACAGCAGTCTTTTCTGCACAAACCCTCAGGTCAAGGAGAGCCTGGAGTGAGGTATTTCAAGTCCTAAAAGAAAACAACCTCCAACCTAGACTGATGTATCCTGCAACACTCTCTTTCAAAATGGATGGGGAAATAAGATACTTCCATAATAGAGAACACCTGAGAAATTTCATGAATACAAGACAAACACTATAAAAAATTCTAAACAATATCCTAGAAAGGCAAAATGAAGGTCACAACACTATGGGGTCCAACAGAGCACATCAATTGGGCAAGACAAGAAACTAAAGGGAGAGGGCAAAAAATTAAAAAGAGCCAACAACAGGACAATAATAGGCCAATAGTAAGTCTGTACATATCAGTATTAACTATCAATGTCAACGGACTCAATTCACCAATCAAGAGAAGTACAATGGCAGAATGGATTAGGAAGCAAAATCCAACAATATGTTGTGTATGAGAAACACTCCTAGTGCAAGGAGAAGCCCATAGGCTAAAAATCATAGGATGGAAAAAGTTCTTCAGGCGACAGGAGCCCAGAAAAAAAGCAGTCATAGCAATCTTATTCACAAAGCAAATTTCAGACCAAAACTAATTAAGAGAGACAAGGAAGGCCTCTATATCATTGTAAAAGGAACATTTTAAGAGCTAAAGATGACAATCATAAATATATATGCACTAAATACTAATGCCTCAGCTATAAAAAACAAATATTAAGGAACATGAAAAAAACAAATAAGCACTAATACAATTGTAGCACAGGAACATAAATACCCCACTCTTACAAATAGACAGATCATATAGGCAATAAATCAACAATGAACTGCTAGAATTGAACCGAAATTTTGAACATGTGGAATTAATAGATGCCTATAGTGCTCCACCCCACAAAATCAAAATATACATTTTTGGGGGCTGAAAATGGGACATTCTCCAAGATACACCACATACTAGTAATAGAACAGTTTTGAATGAATGCAAATGAATCAAAATTATCCCATGTATATTATCAGATCATAGTGCAATTAAGTGGGAGATGAATAGCATAAGGAACCATAGGAACTTCACAAACACATGGAAATTGAACAACACTCTCTGAATAATTAATTGGTCACAGACATAATTTAAGAAGAAATTAGTTTTTTGCATATGCATCATAATGCCAATAGAATATACAGGAAGCTATGGGACACAATGAAAGCAGTTCTAAGTGGAGAATTCAGAGCAGTGAATGGCCACACTAGAAAACAGAATGAGTTCAAATAAACAACCTAATGATGAATCTTAGACTCCTAGAAAAAACAAGAGCAAGAAAATTCCAATTTTCTTTCAAGAGAGGAAATAATAAATTTTAGAGGAAAGATCCAAGAAAATAATAGAAAAAATCAGTGAACTGAAGAGTTTTTTAAAAATAAATACATGAAATGGCTAAAACCTTAGCCAACATTGCCAAAAATGGAAAGAAAAGGCTCAGATCCATGCAATTACTAATGAAAAAAATTGAAGTCATAACAGATCCAGCAGAAACCCAGAGAATAATCAACATCTATTTTATGAACAGTTTTCTTGAAACCTATAAATTACCAAAGTTGAACAAAGAAGATAAAATATTTTAAACACCCCAGTTACAATCAGTGAAATTGAAAATGTAATTAAAACCTACCAATGAAGAAAAGCCCAGGTCTAATAGATTCACCACTAAGTTTTACAAGATTTAGAGGAGAACCACTGCTATTACTCTTAAAACTTTTCAGTGAAATTGAAGGAGAATCAATACTCCAAATTCATTCCCAGAAGTAAGTGTTACTTTGATTCTCAAACCAGAAACCAGAGAAAGACCAAACTATAAAAGAGAACTATAGGTCAATCTCCTTAATGAACTTACAGGCAAAAATCCTTAGTAAGATACTGGCAAATAGAATACAAAACGTCATCAAAGAGACCATACATCCTGAACAAGTCAGATTTATTCCAGTTATGCAAGGATGGTTCACTATATGTAAGTCAATAAATGTAATACACTATCTTAACAGAATCAAGGGCAAAAACCATACGATCCTCTGAATAGGTGCAGAAAAGTATTTGACAAAACTCAAAACCTATTCAGGATAAAAAAAAAAAACTTCAAAAAATTGCAATAGATGGTCTATATGTAAACTTAATAAAAACTATCTATAACAAAACCAAGAGCCAACATCATATTAAATGTCCAAAACCTGAAAACATTCATGTTAAATTCAGGAACAAGACAGGGATGCCCATTATCACCATTCCTGTTCAACATAGTTCTGGAAACAATAGCCACAGCAAGTAGACAAGTGAAAGAAATTAAAGCAATAAAGATAGGAAAGGAAGAAGTTAAACTGTCATTATTTGCTGACAATATGATACTCTACATTGAAGACCAAAAAATTCCACCAAAAGTCTTCTAGACTTCATTGACACTTTCAGCAGAGTAGTTGGATACAAGGTCAATGCTCAAAAATCAACAGTCTTCTTGCACACAAATAACAGACTCAGTGACGAGAAATTGGGGAAATATTCATTTCACAATAGCATTAAAACTATGAAGTATCTAGGAATCTAGATAGTCTAATGAAAGAAGCAAAAGACCTGTACATTGAAAACTACAGGACTCTGTAAAAAAGAGATCAAAGAGGATATATGAAAATAGAAAGATATCCCCTGCTCCTGGGTAGGAAAAATCAACATAGTGAAAATGGCCATACAACCAAAACTGCTATACAGATTCAATGCAATGCCAATTGAAATTCCAACAGTATATTTCACAGGACTAGAGAAAATCATCCAGAAATTCATTTGGAACCAGAAGAGACTTAGAATAGCAAAAGATACCCTAAGAAACAGAGACATGGCAGTGGGTATATCAAGTCCCAAAGTAGAAATGATGCTACAAAGCCACTGTGGCAGAACAGCATGGTACTGGCAAAGAAACAGACCTGAGGACCAGAGGAATAGATTGGAAGATAGAGAACCAACTCCAGATGTACTCAACTACCTCATCTTTGACAAAGGAGCCAACCATCCTCATTGGAGGAAAGATAGCCTCTTTAATAAATGGTGTTGGAAAAATTGGATTTCAACTGCCAAAGATTAAAACAGGACCCTTTTCTTTCACCATGCACTTAACTAAAATCCAAGTGGATTAAGGATCTGAATATTAAAAAAGAGACACTAAATTTGCCATTAAGATATGTTAGGCAGAACTCTTGAAGATATTGGCATAGCAAAAGACTTTATCAACAAATCCTTTGTAGCATGGGAAGTAGAACAAAGAATCAACAACTGGTATCTCATCTTATTAAAAAGCTTCTGCACTGCAAAGGAAACCACCAACAGAGCTAAGAGATAACCTACAATGTTGAAAAAATATTTTACCAGCTGCTGCTTAGACAAAACCATTATCTAGAATAAATAACTCAAAACAATCAGCCCCCCATATATAAAGACCTGATTCAAAAATGGGCATCTAGGAGTTTTGGGAAAGTGGCTGGCTTGGACTTCAGATCTCGCTCTGCAGACTGGACCATGCCTTTTTTCTGTGAGCTCCATTGTTTCCACCAGACCCAGCACCAAGAGGGTGGGTGAGTTTTGGGAAAGCAGTTGGGGTGGACTTCAGATCTCCCTTCACTGTCCAGGCCCATCCTACAGGCCCACATAGCCACGCATTTTCATGCAGGAGCCATTGATTACTCTGGACCCAGCACCAGGAGCATAGCCACACCGGCATGCTGAGCACCCCCCCCCAGGCTCTCAGATTGCCTGACTGTGCCAGTCCTTGGAAGCACTCCGCGGAGGCATGGCTGGTTATAAAGGGTGGTGATTGATTATATTGTGTTCCTGATTTTATCCATTGGGATAAAGAATAGGGATTGATTTGATGAGTTTTTGTCTCAACTATGAAAATGAGAATGCCTATAAGTCCATTAGAGAATCAAAGACTGGTACAAAATGATATCAGGAAGATTTAATGACTCAGAGATTGAATCAAGGTCAACCCAAGGGCAAAAGGAAAGATGAGAAAACACTTAAGGAAGCCACAAAGACAGACTTCCAGTTCACCAATGAGAAACAACAGGGCACAGCAGGATGGAAGTTCTGATAGTGAACCTCCAGGACACTCAGAACTCACACCTCAAGAAGTAATAAAACTGACCAATCAAGCTCTAGAAAAATTCAAAACAGAAATCATTTCCCAGATAACCATAGAGATGGTGAGCAAAATGAAAGACATTATTTGAGACTCTACAACAGAAAGTGACAGAAAAATACATGATCTCAGGAACAATAGAAACCATGAAAGTCCAGAATAATAAAGAAATGGAAACAATGAATGCCCAACATAGCAAAGAAATGGAATTCATTAAACAGATTAAAACAGATATCCAGAAGATTAAAAATTCTATTGAAAGTGTATGCAACAGATTAAAAGATTGCAAAGATAGAATCTCAGATATAGAAGATAGGATCACTGACAGTGACTGTGAGAGGTCTCTTAAAAATGTAAGGGATCATGAGAAATGGAACCAACAACTCCTAGATGATGCAAAGAAGAATAGCATAAGACTGATTGGAATCCATGAAGTAGTAGGAGAAAATACACATGACTTTAAAAAGCTGTTAACAAAATTAATGACAGAAAACTTCCCAAACAGAGGGGAAGAAAGTGACATACAGATAATTGAGACATGTAGAGCACCAGCTAGCCACAATAAAAAAAAAAAATCTACACCTAGACATATAATAATCAAGATCCCAGAAACCCAACAGAAGAACAAAATACTACAAGCAGTAAAAGAAACAAATCACATGCACAGGAAAGCTCATTAAAATCACAGCAGCTTTTTCAACCTAAGGTCAAGGAGAGCCTGGAGTGAAGTATTTCAAGTCCTAAAAGAAAACAACCTCCAACCAAGACTGATGTATCCTGCAAAACTCTCTTTCAAAATGGATGGAGAAATAACATACTTCCATGACAAAGAACACCTGAGAAACTTCATGAATACTAAACCAGCACTACAAGGAATTCTAAACAATATCCTCAAAAAAGATAATGAAGATCACAACACCATGAGGCCCAACAGAGCAAATCAAACAGCCAAGGCAAGAAACTAAAAGGAGAGGGCAACAATTAAAAAGAGTCAAGAAAAGAACAATAACGTGACAATAATAAGTCAGTATATATCAGTTACAGCAATCAATGTCAATGGCCTCAATTCACCGATCAAGAGAAATAGATTGGCGGAATGGATTAAGAAGCAAAATCCAACAATATGTTGTATACAAGAAACACAACTAGTGCAAAAAGAAGTCCATAGACTGAAAGTGAAAGTGTGAAAAAACAATTCTCCACGTGACAGGAGCCCAGAAAAAGCAGGCACAGCAATCTTATTTGCAGACAAAGTAAATTTCAAACCACAACTCATTAAGAGAGACAAAGAAGGCCACTACATCCTTGTAAAAGGAACAATTCAAGAGAAAGAAATGACAATCATGAACATATATGCACCAAATATAAATGTCCCCAACTATATAAAACAAATATTAAATAACATGAAAAACCAAATAAGCACTAATACAATTGTAGTGGGGGATCTAAATACCCTAGTATCACAAATAGATGGATCATCTAGGCAAAAAATCAACAACAAAATACTAGAACTTAACCAAGCTCTTGAACACATGGACTTAGTAGATGTCTATAGAGTGCTCCACCCCACAAAATCAGAATATACATTCTTTCCAGATGCACATGGGTCATTCTCCAAGATAGATCACATACTAGCTCACAGAACAGGTTTGAATTAATGTGAAAAATTGAAGATCTTCCCTGTATATTATCAGATCACAGTGAAATAAAGCTGGAGATCAATATCATAAGAAACCATAAGAACTTCATAAACACATGGAAAATGAACAACACTTTCCTGAACAGTCAATGGATCACAGTGAAAATTAAAGAAGAAATCAGACAGATTTACAAATAAATGAAAATGCCAATTCAACATACAGGAATATAGGGGACACAATGAAAGCAGTTCTACATGGAAAATTCATAGCATTGAATGCCCTCATTAGGAAAACAGAGCAAACTCAAATAAACAACCTAACGGTGACTCTTAGATTCCTAGAAAAACAAGAGCAAGAAAAATCCAAAACTCGAACAAGAGAGGAAATGATAAAGATTAGAGCAGAAATCATACAAAAATTAAATGAATCAAATAGTTGGTTTTTTGAAAGAATAAATACAGTTGATAAGCCCTTAGCAAATCTTATCCAAAAACAGTAAAGAAAAGGCTCAGATTCATGCAATCAGGAATAAAAAAGGTGAAGTCACAATAGATCCCACAGAAATCCAGAGGATCATTAATACCTACTATGAGAACCTATACTGTAATAAAATGGAAAATACAGAAGAAATGGACATATTTCTAGACACAAATGAATTACCAAAAGAAGATAAAAACATTTTAAACACCCCAGTTACAATCACTGAAATTGAAAAAGTAATTAAAAATGTATGAACAAAGAAAAGCCCAGATCATGATGGATTCAGTGAAGAATTTTACAAGACATTTAGAGAAGCACTACAGCTATTACTCTTCAGACTTTTCAATGAAATGGAAAGAGAAGCAATACTTCCAAATTCATTCCTGGAAGCAAGTATTACTTTGATTCCCAAACCAGGAAAAGATGTAACTAAAAAACAGAACTACAGGCCAAACTCCTTAATGAATATAGATGCAAAAATTCTCAATAAGATACTAGCAAACAGAATACAGAGGATCATGAAGAAGATCATACATCCTGAACAAGTTGGATTTATTCCAGGGATGCAAGGATGGATCAACATACATAAACCAAACATGTCAAAAAAAAAGAGAAAAAAAACATGCAAAAAAAAAGGGCTGGGGATTTAGTTCAGCTGTTCGGTGGTCTGCCTTGCAAGTGAAAGGACCCAAGTTCAATCCCCTGTACCAAAAAAACAAAACAAAACAAAACAACAAAAATGTAATACACTATATTAACAAAGTCAAGGACAAAAACTATATGATCCTCTCAATAGATAAAGAAAAAGCATTTGACAAAATTCAGCACCCATTCATGATGGTTTATATCTCAACTTAATAAAGGCTATCTATGAAAATTCAACAGCCAACATCATATGAAATCGCCAAAAACTGAAAACCTTCAAGTTAAAATCAGAAACATGACAAGGATGCCCACTATCACCACTCCTCTTCGATATACTGCTGGAAACATCAGCCATAGCAATTAAAGCAATAAATATAGGAAAGGAAGAAGTTAAACTGTCATTATTCGCTGATGATATGATACTCTACATTGAAGACCCAAAAAGCTCTACTAAAAGACTTCTTGACTTAATTGACACTTTTAGCAGAGTAGCTGGATACAAGGTGAACACCAAAAATCAATAGCCTTCTTGTACACAAATAACAGACTCACTGAGAGAGAAATTAGGGAAACAATTCATTTCACAATAGCAACCCAAAAAATGAAGTATCTGGGAATCCATCTAACAAAAGAAGCAAAAGACCTCTACACAGAAAACTACAGAACTCTGAAAAAAGAGATTGAAGAGGATATAAGAAAATGGAAAGATATGCCCTGCTCCCTGGTAGGAAGAATCAACATAGTGAAAATGGCCATACTACCAAAACTGCGATACAGATTCAATGCAATACCAATTGAAATTCCAACACTATATTTCACAGAATTAGAGAGAAAAATAAAAAAAAATTCATTTGGAACCATAAGGGAACTAGAAGAGAAAAAGCCATCCTAGGCAACAGACAGATGGCAGCAGGTATAACAATTCCAAATCTGAAACTATACTACAAAGCCACTATGATAAAACAATCATGGTACTGGCAAAGAAACAGACCTGAGGATCAGTGGAACAGACTAGAAGACACAAAAACAACTCCAGATGTACTCAGCTACCTCATCTTTGACAAAGGAGCTGACCATCCCCACTGGAGGCAAGATAGCCTCTTTAATAAATGGTGTTGGAAAAACTGAATCTCAACCTGCCAAAGATTAAAACTAGACCCTTATCTTTCACCATACACTAAAATAAAATCAAAGTGAATTAAAGATCTAAATATTAAAACAGAAACACTAAACTTGCTGGAAGATAAATTAGGCAGAACTCTTGAACACATTGGCATAGGAAAATACTTTATGAACAAGTCCTCAGTAACATGGGAACTAGCAGGAAGAATCAACAACTGGGATCTCATCTTATTGAAAAGCTTCTGCACTGCAAAAGAAACTATGAACAGAACTAAGAGACAACCTACAGAGTGGAAAATAAATTTTACCAGCTGCTCCTCAGCCTAAGGACAATTATCTAGAATATATAAAGAACTCAAAATAATCAGCCCCCCAAATATAAAGACCAAATTCAAAAATGGGCCTCTGAATTGAACAGTCATTTATCAGACAAAGAAGTAAAAGCAGCAAGTAAATATATGAAAAAATGTTCCACATCACTGGTCGTATGAGAGATGCAAATGAAAACAACACTGAGATTCTATCACACCCCACAAAGAATGGCTGCTATCAAGAAATCACACAATAACAAATGTTGGTGGCATTGTTGGGAGAAAGGCACCTTCTCTACTTTTGGTGGAAGTGCAGACTGGTGCAACCACTATGGAAAGCAATATGGAGATACCTCAAAGAGCTAGGTCTAGAGGTTCCACGAACCCAGTCATCCCTCTGCTGGGTATCTTTCCAAAAGATTTAAAAGAATCATACCAAAGAGATATATGCACACCAATGTTTATAGCGGCACAGTTTGTAATAGCTAAAACTTGGAAATAGCCCATTTGCCCATCAGTTGGAAACTGGATGAAGATGTTGCTTTTCTATAAAATGAAATATTACTCAGCCATAAAGAATGAGAAATTAGATTCATGCATAGGAAAATGGATACATTTTGAGGTTATATTCTTAAGTGAAATAAATAGGTCATACATGTGTAAATACTGAATAGTTTCTCTGGTATGAAAATCTATAATAGTACACAATATCGTAATGGTATAATTAAGAGTGTGAGGCAGAAAAGGGCCAAAGGTGTAGGGAATGTGGGTAGGGCAGGGGAAAGGAAATAAGAGAAAAAATATGAGAAAATGAAAAAATTGAAATAAAAAGTTTGTAAATTTGGACGGGAGGAGGGGGTGAAAGGAGGGCAGGGACAATGGGAAAAATGAAAACCAAGGACCATCATGTGAAGGTACAGGATCCAGTTATGAATGTAACTGTAGTGTAGACCTAGATTGTACCAATAAACTCAAAAAAAAATGGACATCTGAAATGAACAGACATTTCTCAGACAAATAATTAAAAGTAGTAAATAAATATATGAAAAATGTTTCATATCACTGGTCCTCTGAGAGATGCAGATGAAAAGAACACTGAGATTCCACCTTACTCCAGAAAGAATGGCTGCTATCAAGAAATCATCCAATAACATATATTGCTGGGTATGTGAGGAGAAAGGATCCCTTCTCCACTGTATTATACCCAGTCATCCTTCTGCTGGGTATCTTTCCAAAAGAATTCAAAGAATCATATCACAGTGATATATGCTCACCCATGTTTATCATGACACAGTTTGTAATGGCTAAAACTTGGAAAAAGACCCATTTCTCATCAGTTGGAAACTGGATAAAGAAGATGTGATTTTTGTAAAAAAAAAGTGAAATACTACTCAGCAATGAAGAATAAGAAACTAGTGTCATTCATAGGAAAATGGATGCATTTGAGGTCATACTCTTAAGTGAATTAAATAAGTCACACATTTGTAAATATGAAATAGTTTCTCTGGTGTGAAAAACTAAAAGTTTAAGTAAGATCCAAGTGGTACAATTGATAATGTGAAGGAGGAAAATGCCTAAAGGTGTAGTGGAAGTGGGAAGTGTAGGGGAATGGAAATAAGGAAAAAGGAAAAATATGAGAAAAAAAAATAGTGTTTATAAACAGGAAAGGGAGGAGGGGGTGAATTGAGGGCAGGGGTATGGTGAAAAATTAGAACCACAACCTGTCATTCAAGGGTACAAGATCCCAATGATGAATATAACTATACTGTATACGTAAAAAGTACCAATAAATTCAATGAGAAAAAATATATTAAGTAATTTAAAGTTATATTGAAAAATAGACTATATTTTTGTTTATTCTTGTTATCTATGCCTTTTTGTTTTTTTTGTTTGTTTTTGGAGACAGATTCTCACTATGTACCTTAGGCTGGCCTTGAACTCCTGACAAGCCTCCTTCCTCTGCCTCCCAAGTGCTAAGATTACAGATATACACCACCAAGCAAAGTTTTCTATTTTGATGTCTTTCAAATGTTTTGTTCTTGTGTTGAAATAATTTTATATTCATTTTTGTTCATGTATACTATAAGAATTGAGCAAAATAGAATAACCAAGATAATTAATTTTATAACATATATTCAAATTTTATGATAATTTTCTTATCATTTTTGTCTTTTTTTATAATGATCACATTCATTATGATAAGTTGGTGCATGGACATAACACATCTTAAAATTTCTTTCTCTTCCGTCCCTCTTCTCCAGCCCCACCTATCATCTCTTGCAAAGATCTATCTCCCTTTTCCTGTTATCTTTTGTTTTTTTCTTTATTTATACTTTGTATTTCTAACCTAAGAGAAACAATGTAATATTTAAGCATTTGATTTATTTTAGTTACATTTATGGTGTCAAAGTGCATCCATCTTCCTACAAGTGACTCCAGTGTTTACTTCTTTATGGAAGTGTAGTAAGCCATTGTAAATAAATACTGCAATTTCTGTAAACATTCCTCTGTCGATGGACAAATAGACCTCTTTCAAATTGAAGCTATTGTATTATGATTTTTGTTGCTATAAACACAAATATTCACATATCAGTTTAATTAAATATGTTGCAAAATGAAATATGTTTATGAAAGAGCTAAAGTCCATATAACAATTTTTAAGAACGTTAATACTTGTTAAGCATTATATTTAATTATTAATCATACAATATAAACTGAACTAACCACCCAAAAGAATATTTATAAAACTATAGTTTCTTCATTCATATAAATATTTATTTGCAACATATATTAATTATGAAATTTTACACATTTTAGGAAAATTGTTAATAAAGCATGAAAATATTCTCTATCAAGTTTTAGAAAATGGTTTTGCACTATAGATATTTAATTTTTTGTCATCTCCCTTCTTCTGTTTTTCAGATTGTTTGGGGAACTTAACTCAAGTCTTTAGGGCATGTGAGTCAAGCATTCTTGCACTGAAATACATCTGTATATTCATCTCATGGTTTTTACAAGATAGCTCTGTGAGATTTAGTTCAAAAATAGGTAGAGTGGTGAACATAAAAAAAAACATGCAATTAATTCTCATTTGAAAAGTAAAACGATCTCCAAGGATTTGGAAAAATTATAGAGAATTCATGGAAATGTCCAATTCTGGAAAAATCACATAAATTTATATGTAGACAAAGTTGTAAACACACACACACACACGCACACTCACACACACAATATATACCAGTAGTTAGATAAAGAAGAAATATTACATACTATATGCAATAATTTTAACAAAATATACTTTAACAATCAATGATCCACATTTTATATCCTAGTTTCATGCTTTGGGTTATTTTCTCAATATATTTTTCATTATTTCTTCCTTCAGTAATAAGAGATGTGTTATATTGTCACATAAAATAGGATTTGATTCATTAAAATGCATGTAATTTGTCTATTTCTATAATGCTATGTCTGAAAAAGAATATTTTATTACTTCCAAATTAAGAGGTTTTTTTCATACACCATTTTTTCTGATTCTTATGATGTTTGTGTTCTTCTATCAATTTTCCAAAAGTTTTAAATATTTTTTTCCATTTTCTTGTTATAATAGACCTTAGAAAATCAGCATCTGAAATATTGCTTAAGACAGATTTCTTTCAATGATACAGTAAGGACTTTCATTGAAACTATCTTCCTGTAAGTGCAATGCAAATACAATATACAACACTAATTTATATTTCCTGACTAAACCAATGTACAAAATGAAAAGTGTTTGTTTTAGGGATAAACAACAATAAAATTAAAACAAATATACTGGTTAATAAGGATCACAGTGTTTTATTATGGAATTATTTTCAAATTTATGAAACTCTGGAATCAATAGTATAGATGTCATAAAATTTGAGTCACTACCAGGGCATTGAGTGAGACCAGAAAAGGAGATGAATAGAGAAGTAAAAAGGCATTCTAGTGTGATGAAACTATTCTGCATATTGTCAGGGTTCATTCAAAACATCATGTATTTATCAAAATCCATAGTACTATACTAGCATATAGTCCTTAGCTGTAACACATTTACAAAACTAAAGCAAAGTGTTATTGATGCGGATGATTCTGTTTATATCATCACAATTATTCTTTAAATTTAACTGAAAGGAAAAATAAAATATCCTCACAAAAGCGATATCCTAAGACAAAATTTGTCAGTAGCAGAAAAACTTTTCAAAAATTACTAAAGTATTTCATGTTCAAGTATTCCTCTCCAAATAGAGAATGACAAAATAGGGTAGGATCTAAAATAAACTGCATCAAATTAATAAGTCACATATGTGTAAATATGGAAGAGTTTCTCTGGTGTGAAAAACTATAATAATACACAAGATTCTAATGAGATAATTAATAATGTGAAATAGGAAGAAAAGGGCCAAAGGTGTAGGGAAAGTGGGAAGGGTAGGGGAACAGGAGTAAGGGAAAAGAAAAAAAAAAATATAAGAAACTAAAAAAATGTAAATAAAATGTTTATAGATGGGGAGGGGAGGAGGGGGTGAAGGGAGGGCAGGGACAAGGGGAAAAAATGAGAACCAAGACCTGTCAAGATACCAATGATGAATGTAACTGTACTGTACACCTAAAATGTATCAATACACTCAATAAGAACAAAAAATAAATAAAATAAACTACATCATACAATTATCTTCTATCTTCCATTACTTTAAACTGGACAAAGTACTTGGAGATGTGAAAATAACCACAACTATGACCTACAAAGTAGCTAAAAACGTCAGCTATTTATTTGTGTATTAAAATATCTTCATAAACAGGATTATTTGTCCTTTGAATAACATGTACAGTACTTCAGAATATTTTCTAGTGAAGCCTTCTCGCCTACCTCTTAAAATAATTTCTCTATTTTGAGGGTTATAAAATTGAACTCAGACATGCACAAGAAGTAATTAATTCATTAATACTTTTCAATAAATGGAAATGCACCTCAGCAAAGAGAGGAGATTTCAAAAAGATATAACATGAAAAATTGGCAAATCTCTGCAATATATACATATATGGTATACTCCACTTATGGAATATAGGTCCAAATATCAGACAAAAGTAAAATATAGCAAAACAGTTTTGAGGTAAATAATGGTTCCTAATTCATGAATTTAATTATTTCCATGATTCTGATTGCAAATTGAATTGGATGAGGACAGAATCAAATTTTCCCATAGGGTCAACATTGAACCTAACCACAGAATTTGATTTTCTTCTTGTCCAATTCAGTTTGCAACCAGAATATTAGTAAGAATTAAGTCTGTGAACTGAGGTACCGCTTATACACAAGAAATAGACAATTCCATCAGTACATAACTGGAGTTTCTAATGAGTATGATACTATGTTGGAATAGGAGAATATAGATATGGAGATGTAAATTACACATAATAAATTATGAATTTTAGTGCTTCTGAGTATGGAAAATAATACAAAATAATTTCACACTAATTTTAAGAGAATAATATAGTCCTGAAAATAAATTTTAACCACTTTGATAAAAGGAAAATTGAATATCTTAAATAGTTTCAAATATAAATGACAGTATATCTACTAAAATATTAGAATTTAATACAGAAATTTTGTGTTATAGTAATGTTCACTAAGTTCATAATTGTTAATCAATGTAAATATGTATAAATTTATTTAAACATTTGTAAGTTGTTTGATATTTTAAAATTAAAAATCAACAAATGTAAGTATTTAAATAAGTGAACAAAACACTTTTGTAATAATCCATTATTCCTGTTTTTCTTTTTTGGTACTGGGGATTGAATTCGGGTCTTTGCGCTTGCAAGGCAGGCCACCAAACCACTGAGCTAAATCCCCAGCCCATTATTCCTGGTTTAAAAGACATTAATAATCTAGAATTAGGAAAAATTCCAATAAATTTTTAAAAATCTGATAAATATATCAATTGTCAAAAGTACCATACATTGTCAATATAGAATATACTATTTTGCAGGAAATTTCTCCCCTACATTGTTAATTTTCTACTGCTTATACATATCTGCTAAAAACTACATATACTTATGTTTACTAAGCATAATTTAGTTCAGATTTGAGTAAATTAATTTTTTTGCCCTATGTGAACACATCAAACAATATTCCATTCTTGAGACAATAGGCATAAGACTAAAATAAAATTCCTACTTTTATTATATGAGAAGTATTATATTCACTGTTATATATTTTTATAATGAAATCATGTGAGAGAATTTCAGGCTTGTATTTTTAAGAATGATCTTAATGGGCAAAATACATATACTTCCTGGGAATGGAACTTCATGATGCTGGGATCCAGTACAAAATGAAATGCAATGACACTCTATTTCAAAACACATTTAAGAATGAGGAAGGTACAACATATTTAATTCTCATATATTTTCTCTGACATCAAAAATACTATCATAATTAAAATATTAATTTTTCAAAAGATTATAAATTTCTCCCCATAGTAAAGTGGTTCATAATTCTTTGAACAACTTAGAAGAAATAAATGCCATGTTTTTTCTTTATCCAACTTAGAATAAAACAAAATCATGTTCAATCTACTTTAATGTCACCAGCTATGACACTGAAACAAAACGATGATAATTCCAAAAATGTAATTAAATAGGTGGTTAAACTGCTTAAATAGATTAAAAACTGCTTAAAGATCAGTATTTTCACCAAGCCAAATCTTAGTTTTGGCACCTATAGAGTAATCAATTGCCAATGAATTTAATATAAAATTAACAGTAAAAATAGTTTGAATAAAATACTAAGGAATATATTAGTAACAATGGAATAGGAAATATTTTGTAAGCCAAGGAAAACAACTGGTGATGATTAAAATACTATATGCTACAAAATGATGAATTTCCTATTTGTCAAAAAGCAAAAATAAGTCATTTAACAGTGAAAACATAATTCATCTAAAGAATAAGATATTCATAATATATCTAATTTAATGCTTGTATGTAAATAATAATTTAGAATCTTATAAATATTTATAACCAAAAAATTTACTCACTTTATAAATGAAGAAAATGCCATCAAATGTGCACATATTCTTTAGCCACTATAAATCCAAAGTAAACTCATGATCAAACATCAAATGGCAACATTGAAAAGTATCCAAATTCTCTATTGGTAAGGGAAATGTCAAACTCATACATATTGAAAGAAATTAAAATGATACAACAATTTTGGAAAATTGTCTCATAGTATCAATGGAAGGTCAGTACCATAATCCTTTCTCATTCAACAATTCCACTTCAAGCACATATATATTATAAAGACAGAAAATGCTTTATGTAAACATATGATATAATAAAGTTCATCAGAGCTTTACTCAGACAAAAATTGAAAACGAATTATCATGAAAACTAGTACTGAATTCCAAGGAATACATCATAAAGAAATATGAGTAGACAGTCAAAATACCAATTTAAAAGTTAGGCAAATGTTAATGTGTTGCGAGCCGGGGATGCAGAGCACTGTCCAGCAGTGCCTCAAACCTGAAAGAGCAGCGGGGTGGAAATGGGGCAGAGAGAAAGGAAGGACGCCAAGACAAGAGTCTGATCAAGGTGATGTTTATTGCCAGCAAGCATCAGCCTTTTAAAGCAAAAAACCACAAACTATTATGGGATGGAGTTACCATAGTAAATGAAAGTTCACACAGGAAAGAGCAAATAGGCTCAACAAAAACAACCACCATGGGTAGTAGTAACCCAGACAACCACACATCTGAAGGTCAGAGTCAAGAAACTGCAGCTTTCAGGAATTCCGCAAAGGAAATGCACCACCCTCCAAACTGGAGAAACCCAACAAATATGGAGTTACTAAAGTTAACAATAGTTACAACCAATACTCATGATTCCCACATTAATGTACACCGATCTTTTATGTGTATGAGGTATAAATATAGGAAGAAATATTGATATTCACAGATGTTGATACTATTTAATGTAATTGTAATTATTAGAAAAATAGTATCTACAACAAAATAAATGAAGCTTCCTAGCTGTAGAGAGTCAATTTTCCCTTCAGAATGAAGTAAGAGAGGGTTGGCTTTAGCTCAAGTGGTTACTTCCTCATGCCAGATTTCTCGTATATCCAGAATGAATCAAAAGAAATTTAGTATATATTTGCTGCCAACACTCTATTTTCTTAGTCAATTTAATCTAAATTTTCTCACTAATCTACATCTTATCAATATCAGTAATCATCCCTCAAGCATTAAAATATTTCAAAAAGTAAAATCAGACATGATCAGAAACTGTACTGTGCTAGACCTAATTTATATTTATATAATTCTATATAACACTGTCATAGTTAAGATATAAAACGTCCCTCAAGAGCCTTTGTGTGTTATAAGTTAATTGGATGAGAGTACTCTACTCATCAGTGGATTTATAACCTGATTGTTTATTGCTGCTGTGGTATTTGTAGTCGGGGCCTAGGAAGAAGTAGAGTCTCAGTAGGGAGTGACATGGAAGGAATTGCTTCCTCTCCAGCTCCTTCCACCTCTCTGTGTAGGAAATAGGGAAAGGAGTCATTACTAGAACCTCTACAGTAAGTCCTAGTCTCCTGAAAGCCACAACAGCACAAGGCAAATTAGTTTTATTAGACAGAAAAGATAGAAAAAATATGAGATTAAGAGAAGAAGCTGAGCTTTGGTCCTGATCAGTGCTGCTCTGGGAAGCAAAGGCAAAAGCCCCTGAGATTGCCACATCTTTACTCAGTACCTCAGGAGAAACAAATGTAACGGATGACTAAGGGCAGAATGAGTTCAGTAGAGGAGGAAAGAAACAAATGTTAAAGGTGACTCAAAGGGCAGGCAGAGCAGGAGCAAAAGTCTTAGAACAATGAGGAACTACCCAGATAAAGATTTTATTTCTTCCAGGACATCTGCTGGTATAATCTTGTCCCAGAGCATCACAGTATCACTGGACCATTGATGTTTTAGGTGTGACTGGAGGCAAAGATGGAGTGATGTCTAGACATGTAGCTGGCCTGTATGCATGAAACCTAAATCATGATTTAATTGTGAAGTGATTTTCCCCAAAATTATGTAGAATTGCTCTCAACACTCTGCTTCCTGTGTTACAGTCTTCCATGACATAGTTCTTTGGAGCTGGCTTATTTACCATAGACCGAAAACATCAGCCAAAATAAACTTCTCATCTCTTGAGTTGCAGGGTTCAGGCATTTTTGTCAAATTGACAGAAAAGTGACTATGACATGAAATAAATGCAAGGTTTCCAAATATGCATTACATATTTGCTAAGATAGATGAAGAAGTGAGTCATAAGCAGGTCTTAAGAAACCAAAATAACTGAAAATGTACAATAAATTACTAATTCCTGATGGAGAGGTGGATAAAAGACAATTTGAATTTGAAACTGATGACCCAAACAAAGACATTGCAGGCTTTGGTATAAATTGCCTTTGATATTTCTGATATCTCTTTTGCCTTAAAAGCATATATATTTCATCATTATTTAAATCAAAATCATATTTTAATCACAAAATATTTTGTTTGAGGTTTTTCATTTACTTCTTATCATACATTTTATCCTTAAAAACAACATACCTAGGGCCGGGGATTTAGCTCAGCAGTTTGGTGACCTGCCTTGCAAGCACAAGGACCCGAGTTCGATCCCCAGTACCAAAACAAAACAAAACATATCTAGAGAAAAATACTTTGTTGTGCTTTACATTTTCTAACATTAGTTATGAGAAGCCCTTGGCCTCTTTTTTCTATTATATTCAAACATTACAAACTTATATTCTTTTAATAATATTGCATTGTATTTTTTTAGGCAGAGTAGAGAGCATCTCCATTCTCTTTGAGGGAATATATGTGCTATATTTTAGATAAAAAATGTTTCTCAAAATTCTCATTTGTTCAGAGGCAGTACTTTGGAAAATGTTTAGGTCATGGGCACTAAATACATAGGCAGATTAATCCACTGAGGACTTCATATTTAGTTGTCTGTTAAGAGGTAAGGCCAAATTATATCTCTGTCTTAAGCCTTTTTAAAAGCCTTCTTACTATTTTGCTAACCTTAATGACACAGGACCTATACTAAGGTTCCTTAGACTCTCCTACAATGTCTCTCCTCTTTCCATCATATATATATAAACATACACATATATGTATATATACATATATACACATATATATATACATACATTCATATATATGTATGTGTACATATATATATATACACATGCATGTATATATACACATACATGCATATACATATGACTATAATAAAAAGATGAGGGATTTCACTAGAAAATCCCCAAACCTGAAAATAATAGATATTACAAATATCTTAACTTCTCTAACCCCTCTTTTTAGAAAAAAATAAAAACACCAAAACTATTTTTAAAAATTCCATGTTAAAACTAAATGATGGCAATGATCACACCTGAAATTATCTCTTCCAATGTTCAGGCCTCATACTCAGCGAAAGTAGGTGCAACTATGTCTTTAAGTTTTGTTTTTTCACTATCATTACCCAATATGTTACATGTCAAAGATCCAAAATTAGACTTTTTAAGACCCTTGAATGTACACAGATGATTGGCTTTATTCACTGTAGGTTATGCAGGTTACAGAGGATGTGATTTGAGTAATATATTCTATCCCTATCCCTTTTCCTTTTCTCTATTTTCCCCCTTGCTATGTGCTCCTGACTGCTGTGTGCTGAGTAGCTTGGTTCCGCGATGCACCTCTCCCATGAAGCTTCTGCCTTCAATACATCAGGAACTGAAACTCCTCACATTGTGAACAATAATCCCTTGCTTCCTTAAATTGATTTATATCAGGTATTTAGTTACAATAACAAAAGCTCACACAATATTCTCTAAAACAATATTGTAACTGTATTTTTGCAATTGATTTGTTTTCATTTGTAACCACTCTTTTAAATTATTGACTCTTTGGTATTGATATGTGTCTTAGTTACTTTTCTCTTATTGTTGGGACAAAATAATACTGAAAGTTAAAGGGTGGAAAAGTTTATTTGGCTTACAGTTTGTAGAGGTTTCAGTCCATAATTGGCTGACACCACGTCAGAGTGGCACATGCCAGTGGGGCATTGAAGAGACGAAAGAGTTTACTGTAGAAAGTGTTTATCAGAGATAGCATAAACAGCCTTTTTGAATGGATAGCACTCAAACCCTTAATGCTAATGCCCTTGAACCCAGCATTGTACCATAAATCACATATCCTAGATGCAGCCACCTCTGAAAAAAATCTCACCTATGACCACATGAGGCTTTGGGGGATATCTAAACACAAGCAATACATTTCACTGTTAACACAGATCTGGAGTAGAGTACCTAAGTCAGAATTTGTTAAATTGAGAAATAGTTTAACAATGTTAATTAATAAAAAATTAAACATTTAAGGGTTATGAAAAATAAGATAAAATACAGCAGTATGACAACAATTTTAGCATATATTCAATTTTAGCATATTAAAATATAATATATTCCATTTTAATATTAAAATATTGTTTTCTTTTAGTAACAGAAAAATCTTACAAAGTTGTTCAAACCATCAATTTTGGATATCTTTTGAGCTGGAAAAAGTTTTTTAAAAGAATTACACCTTTTGCAATAGAGTCAACTATAACTTACAACTTTTCAATCATCCTGTCTTTTTTTTTTTTGAGAAATTATGACCATGACCTTCTATTGAACTATTTTTATACCTCTTTCGATTTCAACATGCTGTTTTCAAACGTTAAAATGCTGACAAAATTTATTGATACTCAGGTAACTTTTAAAAAGCTCTAAACTCATGAATAATATGATGTAACTGTTCATGAATACTAAGCATTTTATATGATGTATCCCTTATGGAATAACATAGGACACTACAAGTGGTACATAAATTTTTACTAGTTTCAAATAAAGAAATTTATTCTCTAAGATACAAATGATATTTTAAATTGTAATTACTGAAATATTTTTCTCCTTGATTTTGGAGATTATACTTTCCTATTGCTACTATAGCAAATTACCACAATATTTGTGGCTTACATAACACATGTATGCTACATTTATGAAGATCAAAAGTATAAACTGTATGTTACAGTCTAAAGTCAAGGTGTTAGCAGACTTTTATTTATTGTAGAGAGGTTCTGGAGGAGAATTCATCTTTGATATTTCCAGCTTCTGGAGGCTACTTTTGTTCCCTGCTACATGGCACCTTTTCTCCTTTTCAAAGTTCATCACATGGCACATCTATGCTCTGAGCTATTCACAGCTTCTCTCTGATTATATCCCTTTCTTCTGCTTGGAAGAGCAGTCGTGATTACACTGGACCCACACAATGGTCCACAGTAACCTCTGAATTTGAACCTCTTTGATCCAATTGCAAAGTCCTTGCGTACTACACTGCTGGAACTTCCATAGCAAAATACTATAGAATGGGTGCCTTAAGTAACAGTAACCTGTTACTCATTATTCTACCCTGTTATTTTCTCATTATTCTGGAGGTCATAAGCTTATTACGATGATTTTCACAAGTTTGATGTCTTACTGAGTCTGCGTTCTTGGCTCAGAGAAAACCACCTTTCTCTGTATCCTCATGTGGTCTTTCCTATATCATGCTTTTCTGGCGTGTCTCTTCCGGTTCCCTTTCTTCGTCTCAAAAACTAACAATCAGATTGAAAGGGAATAGTGATGCTCAACAACTAGGCCATGCACACACCGAGAGGTCTGACTGGAGGTTTTATTCAAGGGGTGGGAGTACA
>NW_022900918.1:1224855-1242568 GCF_012274545.1 Fukomys damarensis
GAAGAAGAAGAAGAAGAAGAAGAAGAAGAAGAAGAAGAAGAAGAAGAAGAAGAAGAAGAAGAAGAAGAAGAAGAAGAAGAAGAAGAAGAAGAAGAAGAAGAAGAAGAAGAGAGCAAAGAAAGGAAGGTCCTTTTATTGGTTTTGGGCTGGGCTATTGCTTATTCATGAGGAGTGGGCTACTTTTAACCTATCATAGGCCAGATTGTCTTTTACAGGTTCATCCCTGCAGAAACAGGTTTCAACTTCTCTGTCTTGCTGTGGCCTTGGTGGAAGGGAAACTAAAGGTAAGAGCATGAAGTCTCAGAGCCAAGAAGCACCAGGAAAAATGCAGCCTGTGATGGCGGCATCACAGCGTACTTAAACATGACCAGTTCCCTAACACTGATTAGTTAGGATCTTCTGTGACGAATTTTATAAGTCTCCCAGAAACCCATCCTTATTTTAATTTTGTGTGGCCCAATCATTATTTTATTTACCATTTCATCTGCTTCTTTTTTTCTGTAATACACACATCTCAGTCACAATTTTGGTTAGCCCAGAAACTAGTCTGAGCCAAAATGTGTGTAAAACAAACATCACCTAAAAGCTTCTTTGAAAAGGAGAGAAAAGACCTGATGAGATAGCAGAAGACTCTGAGACTAACAACAAAAATAAACACAGTATGTCAAAGAAAATGCCAAGGGCCCTATTGAAATTGCACGTTCATTAAAATAGGCAATTCACTTTTATGCATCTCACATTGTACAATATGTGGTGACTCATTATTGAACAAAACCATGAATCCTTCCAAAATGCTTTCCCACATAGAGACCAAGCACTCTGCATTGAATGACAAGCCTTTGGAGGTGTTTTTATTTGTTATTTTTTCTTTAAAGTAAACACAAAGGAAAAAAGGAATTATTGAGGGTCACCAGTTCATCCGTTGTATTTTCATGGAGAGCATCATTCTTAATGGCTAAGTGCATTGTTAAAACTAAGAAACCCTGTTTTTGTGAAGAGTTAATCTATGGACTTTTAGAAATTGTTTTTCAAAAAGTGGTGAGTTCTCCTTCCAGGTAGCAACATAACTAGACACGTTGATAAAGTGTAGGATATTGAGACAAATTATTAAAGAGAATTAATGAGTCACCATGGCAAGCAATCTATGTTGATGATTCTACAGATATTGAAAACAATACTTGTATTGCATGATATATTTTCGGGACTATGTAAAACAAGACTATTGTTGCCAACAAAAAACTCAGCTACTGAATTATTCAAGTCATTGAATAAATATATCTCAGAAAATCTAAGTTGGTCTTTTTGAGTTGCTGTATATATCGATGAAGCAGCTGCCGTATGAAAGTTTTTATGGTCTCTCCATTCATGTCTAAGAGGTTGATTGTAAATGTAAGAATGCACTGTGTCACCTATATAGAAATGTTTGCTAGCCAAAAGCTGACATCTAAAGTTAACAATATTTTGCATGATATGATTTGATTTATCAACCACATTAAAACATTTGCCTTTAATTTATGTCTGTTCATGTAGTTCTATGAGAATCTGGATGTATAATGAATGAGCTTTCTCATATATATGGGAAAGCTGGCTTTCCAGTAGATTACTGGTTATCATCTTTCAATTATACAAGCCAGTCCAGAGATTATTTTTAGAAAGACAGTCATCATTGGCAACACATTTTTGACATAGAATAGGTCACAAAGCTTGCTTCCTTGTAAATGGGGAGGGTTGGAGGAACAAGGACAAGGGGAAAAATGAGAAGCAGGACTTCTCATGTAAAGGTACAAGATCCCAACAATGAATGTAACTGTACTGTATCCCTAAAATGTACCAATAAACTCAATTAAAGCTGTAAAAAAAAAACTTGCTTCCTTTTGATATGTATTAAAACTGTTCAATGAACAAAATCTGTTTCTTCAGACAATGGCATAGTGGATAATTAATGGTCAGCTTGAGTGGAAACACCCAGCTGAAATGAGTTAGTATGGATCTAGGGAAGGGTATAAAAGGAGAACAGAGGTGAAGGTATGATAATTTGCCTCAAAGAAGGTTGGTTGAGCTCTGGTCTTTGCCTTTGCCAAGGAGGATGGCTGTTGTTCTCTTTGGAGGAGCTCTCCTTGATTTCACCTTAAATATCATAATTTTGCATTGGGCAGACACTTGTCTGGGAGTTGTGGTTTGTGCCTTTGCCTTGGATGTCCACTCCTGGTTCTCCACATAGTTTTTTATGATTCCAGTATGGCCTATTAACCTACTGTCACAGATCATCTATTCTCTGGCACTGGCCATTGGACTTTCTGGCATAGGTCCTTTAATCTTTCAGTTCAGAAGCATTGGCCTCTTGGTGTGGATTTGCATGGGACATTACCATAGGATCTAGGCCTTAAACTGGAGTCAAGTGGGACATTGCAGTGGGATCCAGGACATTGGGTGGGTTCTTCAGATTCCTAGCACATGGAAAGATCTCTTGCACTCTTCTACATCTGACTCTAAGAAGTATTAACTAATACAAATGACACTTATGTTCATAAAGTACCTAAATTCAAAACATAACTAGAATGATGGGGTGACAAGTGAGCATTGGGATTTTTGACATGTTTCGGACATTAGCAGATACTTTCAAGAAGACTGAGCCAGGGTTTTCCTTTTTCCTCATATGTCCACTTTCCAAACAGTTTTAGCATATACAAAGGATCTTACTAGCCCAAAATACCCCTGCACTTAGCAGGAATGGATCTAAGACCCATCTGTGAATAAGCCAGGTGAATCAAATTTGTTTGTTCTAGAAGATCATCAGGTGGTTGAAATCATAAATAGTCTAAAAAGTATGTTTAAGACAACTTCAAAACTCCACAAGTTCTGGATTAAAGTCAGGGTGGAATATCCTGATACCATAAAAGTATATGTTCATAAAGTATATATATGGCAGGGTTTTCTGTAAGGGTATAACTATAGGGAGAGTATGAAGTAGACAAGACCCAAACAACACGTTCTACATGTCACTGTCTCCCATCCCATTACCCTCAGATGGCACCATCTAGTTACTGAAAAACAAGTTCAAGGCTCTCACTGACTCTTCATTGTGGTGAGTTATATAATTATTTCATTATATATTACAATGTAATAATAACAGATACAAAGTGGACAATAAAGGTTATATGCTTGAATCATCCCCAAACCTCCTCCACATTTATTTGTTCAAAAATTGTTTTGCACAAAGTCCTTCTGTTGCTAAAAAATGTTGAAGGCCCCTGCTATATAGGGTCCCTAGCCTGTTTCTTCACTGTCAATGTTTTACTGTGTCTTGGCTGCCATGAGCTGAGCAACCTGATCTTCAATGTCCTTCTGCAATGTTGTTTCAAATTGTACAGCTATAGACTCAAGCTGTGAGTGGAGCAAACCCCTCCATTTAAAATTACAGGTGTTGTGTATCATTTTTTAGTGACTGGCAACATAACAAATAAAATTTGTTTAGATTGCTTATTTTCTTTCCTGTCAAGATTTTATCTTTCATTTCCAAAACACTCTTCAACTACCATGGTAGTAGCAGAATACAGAAAATTCAGGCTTGTGTCATACAGCAACAGCAGAGTCTTTGAACACAAGGTATACTAACATTTACTGTTCTGTATTTAGTGATGATTATTTTAAAAATATTTTGTAGCATCAATGGCAAAGAGTTGATAAGTTAATTTATAAATCATTTAAAATAGTTAAGTAAATAATCATTTGCACACATATTTTAAAATAAAAATACCTGATATACATATACATGCACTGTGTGCCAAAAATGTATGCAGACTTCAGGAAAATAAAAAAAAAGTGTGATATTTTTTCAACATATCGCCTTACCTTCTTAGGAAGGATGATAGAAGACATCTTATATCACCGAAAATCCACTATACTGATGGCCCTTAGATAAGAAATTGAGAGTGCATATGTAGCAATCTCAATGACCAAGGTTACCATGTTATAAATCTATTTGGTTCTTCCTTAATTGAAAAACATTGCAAAAACTCTAAAATTGTATTCTATTTTAGATGTAGTTCAACAATAATACTAGAAATTTTAATTTTGACTTTTATAAAGATCTGAAGGAAATTCAAGAAATATATTTTGGAGCACGTTGTCAATTATCTCAATAGGGTCTTACATACTACTTTCCTATGAATGAATCTAATTTTTCATTCTTTATGGCTGAGTAGTATTCTATTTTATAGCAAAACCACATCTTCTTCATCCAGTTTCCAACTGATGGAAAAATGGGCTGTTTCCAAGTTTTAGCTATTACAAACTGGGTTGCTATAAACATAGATGTGCATATATCACTGTGATATGATTCTTTTAAAAAGATACCCAGCAGAGGGATGGCTGGGTCAAATGGAAACTGTATTTCCAGCTCTTTGAGGTATGTCCATATTGATCTCCATAGTGGTTGCACCAGTCTGCACTCCCACCAACAATGGAGAAGAGTTCCTTTCTCCCACAACCCGCCAACATTTGTTATTGTGTGATTTCTTGATAGCAGCCATTCTTTGTGGGGTGAAGTGGAATCTCAGTATTTTTTTCATCTGCATCTCTCATATGACCAGTGATGTGGAACATTTTTTCATATATTTATTTGCTGCTTTTACTTCTTTGTCTGTTCATTTCAGATGCCCATTTTTGATTCAGGTCTTTCTACTTGAGAAAAGGTCTAAAGGTGTAGGGAAAGTGGGAAGGGTAGGGGAAAGGAAATAAAGGAAGAGAAAAAAATATGAGAAAATGGAAATGAAGTGTTTGTAAATGGGGAGTGGAGGAAGGGCCAAAGGGAGGGCAAGGATAAGGGGAAAAATGAACCAAAACCTGTCATGTAAAGGTACAAGATTCCAAAGATGAATGTAACTGTATTGTATACCTAAAATATACCAATAATTAAAAAAAAAAAGTAAAACTTGATGTGATGAAAAAATTATGAAAAAATTCTGATAGTAGTGACTCACCAAAAATAAAAACATAAAATTTTAAAAATCTTGTTAAATGTACATATCTATAAATATATATTTTGAAATTTGTAGTTCAACTTATTTTCCCAAGCCTCATATATCTCCTCACTAATCCTTCCTGAGTGATCACTCCTTTATCATTCATATTATATACACACATATATATGTATGTGTGTATATATATATGGATTTATATATATATATAGAGAGAGAGAGAGAGAGAGAGAAAGAGAGAGAGAGTTAGTTAGTTAGAAAAGTAAAAGATGGAGAAACATTTCCCTCTCCTAAACATTAATTTTACAATAAAACTCCTTGATTAGGTAAATTTCTAAGCATCTATAAAGTTCATCTAATTCTCTTCATTACTACCTATGTAATGCTAGCTGAAGCTATCAAATTATCCATCTAAGACTACTGCAATTCATATTTGATTGATTTTATACATGCCAAATTATTTATTATACTCAGTATTATACAAAGTATTTGCAAAATATAAATTTTAATATTCTTCATCTGTGATTAATAGCCTTCTATAGCTTCTTTTTATTTTAAAGAACTGCATTGTTTTAAGTGAATTTTCTTTCTGTGCCTTATCTTTCCATTCTCTTCTTTGTTACACTTAAAAAATATAAGGTATATTTCCCTATATTCTAATATTTATGTATTTTTCTATATTTTTGTAATTCATTTGAAAATCAATATAAATAGGTAACAAAGATAAAATTTTCAAATTAAAAGAAAATTTGAAATGATCAATATATTTTAAAGATATTCTCAGTCGACTTAATTGATAAACAATAATTTTACCAATGAACAAGTTAGAAAGTGGTAATATACAGTTGATTATGCTGCAGAAAGAGTGGTGTTTCTCTACTTTGTTGAAAATTTTTCCTTTTGCACTTACTTTTTTGGAATGGAAATTGATCAATGTCCAAAATCCATACTCACATAAAATTTGATCCTGCCAGCACTACATACCAGTTGTAACATAAAAAACATAAGAATATATCTTTGTTATATTTCTAATAATATATATATATAGTAGTTCAAAATTAGAAATGAATTAAACATCTGTTGAAAGCTTATAAAAAGGATAAGTTGATAATAATTATAAAATCTCACATATATGTAGTTTTTATGGCACACTTACTGGAGGTCATATGAAATGGATGGTTCAGTAATGAGATTTGTCAGAATATATTTTGACTGCAATTGTTTTTGCATCTTCTAATTGCTCTGGAAATGCAGGCCCTTGAACAGTTAGCCACAAGACCACATCAGTTATATGGCACATAATCAATGGTATTTGAAAATAATATTCCTTTACGGGTGGCCCAGGTCTAAATTTTTATTATTTCACCTTTGTCAGGATGTATGCACAGCTATCATGTTGTATGCTTTTCCATTTCGTTTTAACTGTTGACTAAATTTACTTGCAGTTAACAATTATATGTGCCTTGATTTCTTTGAGTTTTTAAAATAAATGTATTTATGTGCAATAAGGCTGGGGCAAGTTAATTAAATTTGCTGTTAATTACATTAAAAAAGATTTTCCAGGAAATTAATCAAAATGTTCAACCCACTTCCTGTGGACTGCACTTTCTCTATAATGACATTGAACAAAAGGTTACATAGTTTCAAATTTTAGAAAAATGTGAGAAAACGGTGCATAATTTTTAACACTTCAGAAGCACATACAATTCTGTAATAATTTTAGCTAAGCAGTTAAGGAATTGAAGTACAAATTGAACATAGGAAAATGTATCTAGCATTATATCATCATTCCTTTAAAACAAAAGTATCAGTTAAGCAAACAAATACCATTTCCTAGGATTTGATGTATCCTGGATTTGTCTATAAAGCTTCTCAGTTCCTTAACTCGATCACTTCAATTATAATTCCTTTATCCACACTGAGAATAATTCTGCTGCTCTGGATAGCTGTTCTGAATAAACTACTGGATATTCTATCAAGTTACACTCATAATATTACCACTGTTCGTCACTCCCCTTTATACTACTTTTGTGCATGCTATCCTCATATACTGTCCTACATATTCCAATTGTCTTTTAACTGTCTTTTAATCGTCTCTAATTCCATCATTTTTTTTTCTTTTGATCACTGTCAATAGCAGGTATATTCCCATTAAAATCATAAGAAAAGGCAGAATATACCTGTTCAAAGATAGATATTACAAAGAAAAAATGCATGTAATGGCTAAAGAATTTTAACTGAATAAATTATCAAGTGTAATGCTGGCATGGTGTTTGTTTTTCTTACTCTCAATTCAGCACACTCATATTCATTCCAGAATAGCAATATTTGGCTATGTGGCTATGGTGTGTGTGTGTGTGTGTGTGTGTGTGTGTGTGTGTGTGTGTGTGTGTGTGTGTGTGTGTGTAATATCTGTATATCCTGGGGCTTTAAAGCTTTAAATGATGAATTTGACTTCACTCCTCTCCTAGTTGTTTGAGAACATGTGAACTGTTTTCTCATTAATATTTTGCTACAAGGTTTTCACTAATATTTGAAATCTTTCATAAAATTTAACATGACACTCCTATGTAAAATTATGTCACTGAGAGTCTTTCTTAACATGATCCTAGATTTATTTCCCATTCATATTGTTAATTTCTTGCATGCAATCTGTGAAGAGTTGTGTTTTTCCAAAGACAACACAATGTTGTTTTCCATCCTGCATGTGCCTCTATAGTCTGACATTGTTCAACTCTCATTGTTGTCTTCTTCAATCTGAACTGCTGTTAAAGTTATTTCTTGAACAATGAAAAGAGAGTATCACAATCTGGGATTTCTTTGGCTGTGTCATAAGATGCCTTGTAGCTTTCACTCAGTTTTTTCCGAGTTCCTCTCCTTGGGACTCTCCCTCTTAGAATTCCAAGCCAATCCTGTCAGGTGCTGAAGTCACCTGGAATTAGAAACGTCTGTGCAGAAATACATAAACCCAGAGAGCTCTCAACTGTCAGGCCAACATCTGTGACTAGCCATGTGGTAAGCACTCGTGGAAATCCAGTCCAATTCAATTTTCAGATGTTCTCTGTGGACTCAGTTGACTACTGACTATTTCATGGGAAATTCCAGACAAGAACGTTTCATCAGTGCCCCCAACAAACTGTATGTAGCTAAGTGATAAAAATATGCATTAAGCCTTCAAAATGTTTAATATGCAAGGTGTATTAAAATATACTGAAAGATAATTTTTTAAAAAAATATACACTAAAAGATACATTGCCATTAGTACTTATGAAAATACTTTCCCTCACTTCAAACATAATTCCATTATTCCACCATTCTTGGGTCTTTCATGTGTGTCTTTAGTTGTATTGTTGTGGCTTCCTGGAGTTGGATTCCAAATTGTTCCTTTCATACTTATTTTGATTTAGGAAAGTCCCAGGAATCCCATGGTACCAGATACTGTGAATAAGCTAGATGAAGACACGTCAAATTAATTTTATAGCTCTGCCTTCGGTTTAGATGGAACTCATCAGTAGCTTTAACTGTACTTTTCAATGTATCCCATAGAATGAGTAATTCTCATGAAACATGACTTCCTGAACTCCTTCAGAAAGTGGCAAGAATGATGTGAGAAGTTATTTGGATCAAGGAGAAATATTTTGAGTCATTAATGGCAATATGTCTTTTATTGTAATAATTTTCTTTTTAATTTAGTCATTATATTTTGAGCACTCCTTGTAGCAATGGACTATTGTTTATGATTATTACTATTGTTATTGTTATTGTTATATTTTAGTACTGGGGATTGAACTCAGGACCTGCTTGTGAGGCAAACGGCAGAACCACTGAGCTAAATCCCTGGCCCATAATATTTATTATTTTCATTGTCTATCTATCTAACAAAAGAGAAGCCCTCAAAAGCCAGAAATGTTCTTTTTCTTGGTTTACTATTATATTTCTAACATATAAGCAAGTCTTTGAGAAGTGTTACATACTTGAGAATTATTTGTTGATTGATTTCTTTTTCTTTTTCTTTTTCTTTTTTTCTTGTACTGGGAATTGAATTCGGGTCCTTGCACTTGCAAGGCAGGCCACTGAACCACTGACCTAAATCCCGACCCTTGTTTATTGATTATTTTAATAGTTTTTTTTTTTATGTGTCAGGTTGACTAGATTACAGGATCACCAGAACCTGGTTGAACATTATTTCTGGATGTTTTGGTGAAAATATTTTCTCAAAAAGACAGCATTTAAATCAGTAGGCAGAGTAAAGCACCTGGCCTTTACCAATATAAATTATGATTTTCTAATCTACTGAAGGACACAAGAGGAAAAAAAAATGAGGAAGGAAAGATTTACCTTCTCTTTGTCTAACTTCTTAGTCTGGAATATCTTCTTTGTGATATCCTTGGTATAACTAATCCTAAAACTTTAGATTCAGACTGCAGACTCCACCATCAGGCTTTCTGTTGTCAGGTCTTTGAATTTCACCCCTAATTACCTAGCTTTCCAACATGAAGAAGCTGGGTAATGGAACATCTCAGTCTCCATAGTAACATGACTCAAAGACAAATAATAATGAGTAATTTAATTTAATTTTTATTTTCATATTATTTATCTTCATATAATAAATTTAAGAGTATAATAATGCACCACACTCACATATTATATGTTAATATATATTGCCATAAGTTGTAAGCCTAAACAATTATGGAGGCTGAAAAATCCCATATTCTAACAGGTAAAGGCTTGTAAATTTTAGCATGTATAATCATTTGTCAGTGGCCACAAGGGACTGATTACAGAATATTGCAGATATTAAATTCCATGGATAAAATCCATGGAATCAAGACATTTACATAAAATCTTTCAATATTTACATGTAGCCTACACACATATTTCCATATAATTTTGATCATCTTAAGATAATTTAGACTAACACTATATAAATACTTTGTAAATAGTTTCATGCCATGGTATGTAAGGAATAACAAGTAAAAAGACTGTACATAAACAGTGTAGGCATAATTTTTCAAGAATTTTTTTTTATTTGGGGTCTCTCTATGAAGTCTAGACTACCATGAACTCACTATGTGGCTCGGGCTGACTTCAAAATTACATCCTTCCTGCCCACCATCCCAAGTGCTGGGATTAGAGGCCTGACTCACATTTTAAAATATTTTTTTTAATCTACAATTCATTGTACCCACAGATGCAAAACATGCACATTTGGCAGGTCACTTGTATATATGATTAGTTTTAAATCTGAATTTCTCATCTACTGTTTTTTCTTGCTGATAGTTGACTTTAGTAAAACTTCTAGATTTTAACTAAAATATGACCATTTTCTGATCATCCAATGCCTCTTGCATAAACTGCAGTAACAGTTTAATTATGCCTATACTATTCTAAATAAAATTATAGTATTACTAGGAAATGAACTGAAAGATTAGCAATGAAGATATATTTTTAAGATCATGATACATAGAGTATTTACCATGATTATTCTCCAATAATTTTTTTATGAAAAATTTTTTTTCATGGAATGGCTTTTATATTTTCTCTATTAATATCTATTTGTAATACATTAAAATAAAATTTAAAAATCTTTCTTCAATTGTGAGACAGAGCAAACTATTCTAGTATTTCATTTGCTATTTCTTCTATTTTTCCAGTGGTATGTCTTTGTCTTGTCTACTTATAAATAGTATGCACTATCACCATAATTTTATGCATATTATATCTTATATGTCTCTTTAATATTAAGCATCTTAGATTTGTTTTTGTATTCAGAACATCTTATTAGCTCTTAAAATTTCTGCATTTGCATCCTAACTAGCTCCACTTCTTTGTCTAAACAAGTAAGTCTAGAGGAAATTTCCAACTTGTTTCTCTTATACGTTCTCGCACACGAGTTCCTTTTCTAGTTCCCAGTTTCCAAAACTAGCCTTACTTAGATGATCAAGCACCTTACCTTCAAATGTAACTGTTGTTACTTTCTTATCTTTTTCTACACCATTCCCCATTTATCAGTAGTTCTAGTTAACTCTACTTTCAAAAATTAAATCTTATCAGCAATTGCTTACTTTTTAAAAAACTATTCCCAAATTCAAGTCACTTTATTCAAGTCATGTTCATTTTTATTCATTGTCTTTGTTTTTATTATGCTGTCTAGCTTACAAAAACGAATCTCCTGGTAAGACTTTTTTTCCATGCAAATCCTGTCAAAGCTTTATCATACCACTTAGATGAAATGTGCAATCTACTTGAAATGCAGGGTTGTTTAAGTAAAAATACATCTTCTTGTCCAACTTCTTTCATGCCAATTTTCCTTTTATTCACCTTACTCCAGTTAGCTATTGTCCATTTTATAACAACACATTAAGCATACTCTTGTCCAAGGTTATATAATCTTCTAAAATTTGCTTAACCTGATTATTTTTATAAAGAGTTATCTCATATTATTCATTTATAATGACATTGGTCACTATTGAAATCATCTTAATAATATCTTAATACTGTGTTCCACAACAGGTAAAAGCAAATTTCTTTTTTGAATCATGCTGATAATAAACTGTATTGGTTTCTAGTGGCCATGAAACATCTCTCACAACTATTTAACATTGTCATTCCCTGCACAGTATAATTAATCAGTCATAGACAATATGGAAATAATTGGACACACCTATATTTCATTTCTTTTTTTTTTAAATTGAGTTTACTGGTACATTTTAAGTATACAGTACAGTTACATTCATTATTGGGATATTGTAACTTTATGTGACAAGTCTTGGTTCTCATTTTTTCCCCTTGTTCCTGCCCTCCCTTCACCCCCTCTTCCCTTCCCCATTTACATACATTTTATTTCCATTTTCTTATATATTTTTCTTTTCCCTTATTATCTTTCCCCTACCCTTACCACTTTCCCTACACCTTTAGCCCTTTTCTTCCTATTTCACATTGTCAATTATCTCATTAGGATCTTATGTACTATTATTGATTTTCACACCAAAGAAACTATTCGGTATTTCTTATAAAGTATTATTTACAGCTGTTAGTGAAACATAGTTGGCATTCAACTCATATATACCCTGGCATATTTCATTAATTTTCTAGAATTTATTTACCTCATACTGCGTTATACATTTGTTGTTTTGGTTTATAGTTTTTTTTCTATTGAATGCAAACACCCACAAGAAGATAATTTCTCTAGTTTTTATTGTTTTCTGTCCATAAAACAAAGGTTAAAATGTTATTAATTTTCAACAAACACTGACTGAGTAAACAAATGTAAATGTAAATGCATCAAGGAATACTTCTTCTAAATGTGAAGAAATATTAAGAACTTATCCTGAAGCAATAAAAATCCTTGTTCATTGTCTGTCCTTTTAACTATGGCTTCAGAATAGTGAAAGTAGGCATTTGTTTTTCAGAAATATTTTTTAATCCACTTTTAGATACTACAGATCTCGAGTTCACTGAAGCAATATTTCTTGTTTTTCTCTTGGCTCTCTTATCTATGTAGTAAATCATCACATTATGATGTACACACATGAGTACTATTAAATAAAAATTGTTCTAGAAAAACTCAATAAAATATGAGTATGAGGATATTGTGTCATATAAGATAATTTAGCTTGCTAGTGAAATTATAAAATATGATTTTAAAATAAATTAATAACATTTCTGAAAGTGTATATTGAGTAACGAAGAATGTTAGGATATAGGGGAATTAAATCATTATCATCTGGTATAACATAAAAAAATAAGATATGTTATATATGGAAGGTTTAAGCTTAGAAAAAAGAAATCAAAATAGCTGTTATTTTAAATGATTAAATACATAGATTTATAATTATGCTGTTTAAAAATTCTGGCTCTATAACCAATTAGAATAGAACAAATCCAGCTTTCAACACTGCCTTTGAATAAATATATTCAGTTCTCCTTCAGTATCACTGTAACAATATTATGGGGATTAGGGAGATTAAATACTAATGCATGCAAAAATATTTAACTAGATGTTTAATTGAAAATTAGTATTAGTTATTATATTTATAGTAAAAATAAAATGATTCACATTAATACACTTTTTTCAATGTATTAAAGATAAGGTACATTTACATCTTGTAACATGTATATGTTAGTTTAATAGCAAATAGAGTGATAGCTGTAGTATACAATTCTTGTTGATTTATGTTTTACATTATCATTTCCAATTCAACATAGGCATTAATTTCAGTTCATTTAATTTATCTCCATATCATGAATAACATGAGCACTTCTAAAAACAAAGGAAAAGGAAAAATATTTTCGTCAACAATGATATCCTTGGAGGTTATACAAATGATCCTGGAACTCTGGGATGCTGAGGCAGGAGAATCACAATTTTGAGCAATTGAGAGGCTGAGTGAGAACTTGTCTCAAAATAAAAATAAAGGTTGGATTTGTAGCTTAATGTAAAAGCCCTCTGTTCAATCTCTAGTAATGAAAAATTCATACAAATGAATGGATTTCATTAACAAAAATTAAAAGTCTAATACTATTGAAAATGAAATATTGATATTTTATTAGAGTTGAACAGTGCTGCTTAGCTGTTTATGAATATATCTTTGGTATTTTCCAGTTAATTTGAAAAGTTTACATTTAATTAATACAGAATAAATATGTAATTAATATTTAAAATGTGATTTAAAGGATGAGATGAATATTCAAAAAATTCTATCTTCTACATCTAAGAAAAATGTAAAACTTCTAGTATGTGCTTAAGTGCAATTGATTTACTTTTTCTACATTTATTTATTGGGTACTACATTTTAGCAATGTGTTAGACACTAGCAATGTGATGTGAGGGAATGAATGAACAAGATCAACTGTCCTCCTAGAAGTTATTAGCTAATGAGAAATCAAATAATTATTCAGAAGAGGAATGAATACTACAAAATTCAGCACAGTGTTTTAAGTCACATGACTGTCAAATTTTAACTTTCCTTACAAAAATAATATTTCACTACTGAAATCTAAGGATTGAATATATTGGCTAAACAAAGGACAGGCATCTGGTAAAGACAAAAGAAACTAGGTTAGCAGCTTGGAGGAGGTAACCAAAGGAAAATAGACACATTTGTGACTAAAGCATGAGGAGGTAGATGACTAACCTCAGCAAAGTTCCAAACATCATTATCAAAAAAATCCGCAAAGATTTTGTGTGACTATTTAAACCTAATGAGGGTAGTGATTGAAGTGTTTAAAAGCAAGTATGCAATATCATTATAATATTAATATACAAATATATGCCTGTATTCAATGGAAAAAATGAGTTTGAGAACAAGGATGGGTGTAGATCAAGTTACTAGGTTACTGCTTGCACAGTTTCTTGATGCTAATTAAGACTACAGAGGGACACTTGAAATGGATCTGGTGATAAATAACAGGGAAAACTAAGTCAAAGGGATTAATATCATTATTTAACTGGGAGAATTAAGATCATGATTTCACATTAATGAAAAATTGTCAAGAAGAGAGAGCATATTCTGCCAGAAAGAAAGCAGAGTTATTAGAATAACTTCCAAAATGTGATGGGGAAATTTAATGTACAGTGCAGGGGTGGAAGAGTTGGACTTAGGCAAAGACTGTCCTTCATTGAAACAGGGAAGATTAACAATGAGAAACAGCAGAAGGAAAAGGTGCATAACAAACATGTTGAAGACAGGAAGTACAAATACGTTTTTCATAACTCAGTGATTATGAAAAGCATAATGCACTCCAGTTGATACTTTCCTGTTTCTACCACCAACAAAACAATGTGTCACTAATGGGTTTAGGAAAAAGTAGAACAGATGCCAAGAAACTATTCATTATACAGAGACCCATAAACATATGGAATGACCTACTAACCAAACTGTGGATTGGAATCATTTTCACCCTCTGGGAAGTTCTTCAAACATATATTTAGTGATCAAAACTTTCATGAAGAAAAACATTTGGTGACTTATATGGCATATAGTTTTTTTAAACCAACATTTCCTTTATTTTATGATTTTTCTCCCTATGGTTTTGTAGAAAGATGTATTTCTTCCATCTGCTATTTTCCATTTTTTATACTGAAGAGTGAACTGAAAATTCAACTAGAAAATTCATATAATATTTTTATTGATCGGCACTAAAGACATTTATAATACAATTGCTCATAACTATGTGAATATATAGTCTGGATAGTCTTAAATATAATAAATTTTAAAGGGAATGAGTTTTTCTTAGTTCAAATGAAAAATAGCTAATTTAATTTAAAATCTTTTGACAGTTTCAGTAGATATTCAAGTCTGACTCAGAAAGTCTTTTTTTTTTTTTTTTTTTTTTTTTTTTTTTTTTTTTGTACCAGGGACCACTCTCAGGGTCTTAAACTTGAGAGGCAGGCAGTGGAACCACTGAGCTAAAACCCTCGCCCTGTTATTCTCAATATTTGATTTTTTATTTATTTATAATTATTTTTACATTGGATATAGGTAAAGCATAATAAGACCAATGCGATGGAGTCTAAAACATTACTGTTGTCAGTAATTAGCTATTTCCATAGGTATTCAATTTTATGTGTTATTTCATAGACGTTATTTTATTGCATTAAATAATATTGCTATGGATCAATAAAAATAAATGGAAATAGCTTTACAAAATTGTGGAACTTAACAAGTGAAAATATATATTAAACAAAGAGTGATACTTCAGAGAGTAAAAATTGTCAGTTTTTTTCTACTATCAAAATCAAAGAAATAAAGAGTTCACCTGAAATGATTATTGTTTAAATACTAGAGAGATATATATGCCAAATGGCATTCTTACTGCTTACAACTACAACAGGTTTCAAATGAAGAACAAAAGTTTACATTGATTTGACAATTGTCAACTAAATTTAGTCCATGTGCAATTCTATTCTTTATGTTATAAGGCCATAATTTGGCAGGCTCAGAAAAACCATTCTTCATGACTACCTTATTAAAAAATAACTTGATCAACAAAATGTGCTTAAGAATATTACAGTACCTTCCTTTATTCCCATGTCTTATTCAACTGAAAAAAGTGTATATTTTACATTACAAATTTAAAACTTTTAAAAACTTCTTTTACATTTAAAATTTGTAATTTCAAACACATTGAGTATTCTTTATCATTCTTAAAAGCTAAAATATTGGATATCTTCTGTGTTTTTGCAATAACATTTAAGAATGGTTGCTATATTGAACATTCATATTATAACTCATTTTGTAGTACATACTTTATTATTTTGATGTTTTTTGAAGAAGTGATATCATAGATTTTGTGTAACTTTCTAGTGTCATAAAATTATCAGTTTTAGAGAGAATAGTATTAATATGAAATCTTGAGAATATTTCATTTTTTTAAATTTCATTTTTTAAGGAAAAAGTGGTGCCTGAATTTAGATAACACTTAGCTACATCCCCAAACTTTTTTGTTTGTTTGTTTGTTTCCTTTTTAAGGCAAAGTCTCATTATGTTGTCCAGGTTGGCTTTGAAGTAGCAATCCTCCTGCCTTAACCTCTCAAGTAGATAGGATAATACTTGTTCATTCATCACATTTTAAAAATAAATACAAATATGAATACTTATGTTTTTAGCCCTCTAGCATCAATGAAGTGTATATTCTTTGTCCTACCCAAATCATAGCCTTCAGTATAAAGACATAAACCTATCCATCTTCTCATTGACTTCAAGATAGTTTATGATCTTGTAAATGTTTCTTTCCCTGAGTTTGCTAAATATCTTTCTGCTGTATTATTCTGAGAAACATTAAAACATTCTGAACTCAAGTTTACTAACAGTTATTCTTACAACATTTCACTGACTTGACTCATTCTACTACCAGTGGTATCTATTTAAGTATAAATTTCTAAATAATATTTTCCACAAATGGTGAGTACATGAAATGATTTGTTACACACTGTATTCCTCTCTCTTTGAGCTTCCCACTTCACCTACCCTATGACACAGCCACTGTTGTTACCTCTGGAGACTAATCAGATGTATACTCCATATATCTATAGATTTTACTGTCTCAGCTAATAATCAGCTAATATTGCCATCTTTTTTTAGTAATTTTATCTTAGTACTATTTTTCCATAAAACATTTTGAAAATGTGGCCAAAGATTACGTATGCACAAGGAAGACATTGTAAGAATAAAGATTGCATATGTGTGTGTGCATGAGTGTTTGTGTGTGTGTGTGTGTGTGTGTGTGTGTGTATAGTCTCCATAAGATCAATTTTTTTTATGGCTGAGGACTTAGCTCAGCTGTTCTGTGGCCTGCCTTGCAAGCACAAGGACCCGAGTTCAATCCCCGGTATCAAAAATAAAAAATAAAAAAAGAAGATCAATATTTTTCTTCTCTCTTTTTCTTTCCTTCTCATTTTGCTTACAAAGCTCCATTTGTTTTTTGTTTGTTTGTTTGTTTTCTTTTTGTTTTGGATTTTTGTTTTTTTGGTACTGGGGATCGAATTTGGGACGTTGAGCTTGTGAGGCAGGTGCTGGAACCACTGAGCTAAATCCCTGGCATCAGTCTCCATTTGAAATGAAAATTCTTTGTATGACTATCAATTTTTATTTCTTTTTTTTTTATTGAGTTTATTGGTACATTTAGGGATACAGTACAGTTACATTCATTGTTGGGATCATGTACCTTTACATGGCAAGTCTTGATTCTCATTTTTTTCCCCTTACCTCTGCCCTCCCTTCACCCCCTCC
>NW_022900918.1:1248020-1297972 GCF_012274545.1 Fukomys damarensis
TTATGAGAAATTACTTATCCAATATTTATTTTCTTTTGTGACTTCTATCATTTGTTCCAGTTTGCTGTGCTTTTCAATGCTTCAATATATTTAATAGTATTCCATTATATAATAGATACATCATTATATTAATGCAATTTGTATTATTTGTCGCGCAGGCCGGGGGCTCCCGCGCAGGCCGGGAGCTCGCGCGCATGCCGCCGGGTGATCGCAGCTCAATTTTTATTTCTAGATTATGAAATTACTTATCCAATATTTATTTTCTTTTGTGACTTCTATCATTTGTTCCAGTTTGCTGTGCTTTTCAATGCTTCAATATATTTAATAGTATTCCATTATATAATAGATACATCATTATATTAATGCACCATTTGTATTAATGGATATTTGAGTCAATTTTTATATTGTATCTCTTGCAAATACTCTTTTTTTTTTTCCTCATTGAGTTTATTTACATTTTAGGTATACAATACAGTTATATTCATTTTTGGGATATGTACCTTTTCATGACAGGTCTTGTTCTCATTTTTTCTCCTTGTCCCTGCCCTCCCTTCACCCTGTTCTCTCCTCCCCATTTACAAACACTTTATTTCCACTATTTCATTTTCTCCTATTTTTCTCTTCCCTTATTACCTTTCCCCTACCCTTCCCACTTTCCATAGACATTTAGCCCTTTTCTTCCTATTTCATATTGTCAATTAGCTCATTAGGATCTTATGTACTATTATGGTTTATTCACACCAAGGAAATTATTCAGTATTTACACATGTGTGACATTTATTTTACTTAGGAGAACATCCTCAATATGTATCCATTTTCCTATGAGTGAATCTAATTTCTCATTCTTTATGGCTGAGTAGTATTCCATAGCTAAAACTTGGAAACAGCCCATTTGCCCATTGGTTGGAAACTGAATAAAGAAGATGTGGTTTTTCTATAGACAATCTTTTAAAGTATGTAGATGTGTGTTTCTATGTCTTCGGTAAATACAGGATTAGAATGAGTGGCTTATGTGATAATTATAATAATTATTTTACAAAAATCTGAAAAATTGTTTTCCAAATTAGTTGTAATATTTTGCATTTCCCTCGGCATTGCACTAGATTTCCATGAGAGTATCAAATTTCTCAACTCTTGATCAGTACTTTGTAAATTGTTTTTAATTCTAGCCTTTATATTGTTTTTGTGTCTCATTATGTATAAATTTCATTTCCTTCGTGAGTAGTGAGATATTTTTACATACACATGCTATTCATATATAAAGGTTATTTTATGAAGTTTAACTGAAATCTCTAAAAAATATTTATATTAATAATCAAAGAATATTTTTCCAATTTGTATTAATACATATTAAAAGGGATATGAATGATGAGTAACCCACACTGAAAATTGTTTTTACAAAATTCTAGGTTGAAATTTGTTTAAAAGTTTGTTATTTGTAGGTGTTTCCAGCTTTATGAAATTTATCATATTGTTTATATAAACATATTTGGCAAGGAAGAGCTTGCTAATATATAAAGACTTTGAAATATGAAAAAATGTGGACTTTAAAATCATCAAGAAATGGCATTAACTTCATAACCAATGTTATGAAAGAAGGATGGGGATTTAGCTCAGTGGCACAATGCCTGACTGGCAAGTGCAAGGTCCTGAATTCGATCCCCAGTACTGAAGGGGAAAGAAAAAAGGAAATGTTAATGAATATCTTGCACTGTAAAATTACAAACCATGGTGAAAACACCATTTAAGCCTTTCAGGCAATTCAAAAAAATTTGAAATCATCAAGACTTGTTCATAAATCATGTATTTGTTTGATACGGCATCATGTCATACAAAATATTGGCTCATTTTTGAATGTTAATAAACATTTTGTGTACAGTATAGATAAGGGCAAAGCTTAGTCATGTCATTTTACATATGTTTGATATTTTTCTTATTAAAACTGGAAACAAAGTCTTTATAAATAGGGAGGACCAGGGGAGTTGAAGGGAGGGAAGGAAAATGGAGAAAAAAATGGGAATCAAACTATATTATGTAAAGGTACAAATTCCCAGTGATGAATGCCATTATTGTGTATACCAAAAATGTAACAAAATTAATCAAAAATATTTTCTTAAAATTTATATTTCTTAGATGATAGTGGTGCTGTTGATGATAATAACAATATTGGTGATTTAATTAATGATCAACAATTACTAAGCAGTATGAAGTATTGAGTTATACGGTCAGTGTTTAAAAATGTATTATAGTCTATAAGAAATTGCCATTAATCCTCCCCCCAAGGTGTCCCCCTTCCTTTGAACACAGTTCTCCCATCATTCTTGCCAACTTGCTGAAGCAGGTCTAGAAGTCCTCTTTCATGAGTGTCTTTTAGAGGTTTTCCAAAAGAGTTCTCTGAATGCTAATGCCAAGCGCCATCTCATGCAAAAATTAGATTCATACAAACACTTTGATATGTTCTTATTCACTTTCTTCACTGGATCTGGTACAACATAACTTCTAGCTCTTCCTCAAAGTCAAGAAAACCATGAAAGGGAAAGGTTTTCAATTGGTTCAAGATGCCGATACAGGCTCAACAGCTCAACTAATGATGTACATGAAAGAGGACTTCCAGGACTGCTTCAGTGCATGGCAAGAATGATGAAATAAACATATTATGAGTGAAATGGAGTATTTGGAGGGTGCCTTTTACCATAAAATTGTTTTAGAAATAAAAAAATATCACCATACTGAACATAACTCACATGGTCAGTTCTTTCTACATACAAAGACAATGGACCCTTTACAGGTAATAGATATGCCTATTGCCTTGATTATAGGCATTGTTTCATCGTCTGCATATTCAAATTTCTCAAATTAAATGTGTTAAAGATCTGTAGTTCTTTGTATACCAATAATTCTTCAAAAAAGTTGCTAAAGGGAAAAGGAAAAAAAATTAGTTGTTTGTTAAAAGTAAAAAATGATTGGAACATTACTGATTTGATTTAAATTTATTTTAATTGATAATTATCAGTTTTCATTGGGAATGATAATACTATTGCAGAGGTATGTCATGAAGGGAATTATGTTCATTTCTTAGGGACATGAGGCACTTGTTTTATTCCTCTAATTTGAATGCTACTTATTTTTATACCATTACATAAATGTTGTTCATTCATTTGTCTCCTATATTGGCTCCAGTAATAAATATACATTTGAGTGTTTTTTATTTCTGTTTTATTTTCAAAATCTATGTTTTGATCTTTATTTGTTACCACATATAGTGAATTTTAATGTTAAATTTATTCTGAGACATATTCCAATATATGAAATAGTTTTGCACTAAATATGATTATACCAGGAGTCAATGTTTAACCTTCAATTCTATCTTTATTTATATGGAAGTTAAAATTGTAATGAAGGATTCTATTTTGTATTATGCAAGAAGACACATGAATTCCTTGTCACTAAGGTCTGTCACCAAGATATCTTTAAAAGGGCCTTTTTATTGAATGTGTCATCTAAATCAGCCTTCCCATCAATTCTGAAGCTATTTGTAGTAAAAAATAATGAGTGTCTCAGCTGTTACTTCTTAGGGTTCAAAGTGATATATTAGAAAATCAAAGTAAAAGTGCAATGAATAAAAACTTCATTGAACTTTAGATAGCAATATCACCAAGGCAATTACATCAAATAACAATCAGCTTTTTGATGTTATTAATAGTTGTCAATTTAATTACATTAAGGCTGTCTCATGTAACTCAAAGGGGATATTAATATACTGGTCAAAGAAAAATGTTTATCAGAATACATACTTACTTATTGGAAGATCTGAAATAGAGAAAATTTTAGATGTTTTCTATAGAGGAATTCAATATTCACTGAGATCACCAAGTCTATTAAAGGAAGTAGGTCACAATTTATTCCAGCTTTAGAGAAAAATAAAACAGAGTAGCTCTAGTTCAGAAATAAAGAATTATTTATCAAACTTCAATATGAATACCCCCCCAATTACTGCTAAATATGAGATAGAGGCAAGGTCATCACAAAAATGCAAACAAATTAATTGCATTAATAAGTGATATGAGAACACCATTTCAGAAAGATCCTTTGTAAATTTAGTTATACACATTGTCTTTAGATTACTTTGTCATTTACTTTACATTCAGAACATATTTCTTTGAAATACTTTTAAAATGATCAAAAATATAAAATAAATAAAGTTTACCATTGTGACACAGACAGGATATTCATTTTTAAAACAGGTCAAATAAAATTTTTAACATGTTCTTTATATTTCTCTTCAAATAATTAAATGAACTGCAATGTGAGTAAAGCGTAAAGCTCTTCACATAAGTACATATACTGTAATGTCAAAAGTATGATTTTTTTATGACACCAATTTTTATTTGAATTATTCAATGAAAATCTTATGCAAGTAATTGTGAAATTCCATGAACAGATCACTGTTAGTCATATAAATAGTAGCATAATAAAAATTATAATTCAATGTAGCAAAACAATAAGATTTGACATGAAAATAATTAATTGAAAATAAATATAATTTTACTTTTCAGTGTTCATCCCATTATTAAATTTTAACTGTAAACTTTATAATAACTATAATAACAATAATACAGTTCATATTTGAGAGTATGGTTTATTAAAAGTCATAATCACAGTGAACTATGAACTGTGATTTGGTATATTTATATATCTTATTTAATACCTATAAGTAGATATCACCAGAAATAGGGCATCACCTTTTTGCTATGTTCAATAAAATGTAAGAAAATGTAAGAATGCAAAACTAACCCAAAAGGTGTCACACACTTATGTACTCAATCAGGTAAAGTTTACAAATTAAATTACAGTTTATTCTCCACTTATTATATTGACAATAATCTATTCAATATCAACCGTGTACATTCTAAATAATTCTCAAGGAATAAATTCATCAAGGGTCTCAGTTGCCTGAATACAATTAGATTGCGTTATTAGGATGAAAGTTACACAGCCCATTGCCTCAGTGGCTTATTGCCAATTTATAATTAATTATAGGCTTCTTTGTTCTTCTTTGTATTCTAGTGTGTAGAAAGTTTGCAAGTTACTTTTCCTGCCTTTACAATAAGAAAAAGAGTGAGCAAATTAAAAGCAATGGCTTTTCTTAGAGATTGCAGATTTCAAAGAAAATATATACTGAACAAAGTTTCATAGGCAAAAATGAACTGATTAAAGACTGTAGAAGAGCAGTAGGAGAAAGGATACAGTCAAACCTACTGAATTAAAATGCCAAAGTATTAAGTTTTACAGTAAGATAACTGAAGCAGTATTGCAGGACATTTACTAACATTGATGAATGAAACATGTTTAATGTTGTACAAGTTTTTCTGTGTGCCTAAGCCATCTAAATTCACCCTTTGGCAACCAGTGAAACTAGGTTACTATCTTCCATGGAGACCAAAGATAGGGACACTTTCCATTTGTTGTATCTTTTGCAAAATAATGTTTCTAGGTAAAGATGTTTTGGGTTGGAAAACTGACAAGAATCCTTAGAAAAGCAACACAACTGCAAGTAATCTAAAATAAATCATGTAAAGAAAAGGAGTTCTGGGACCTATAGTCAATCATAAAGAGGTCTAAAATGTAGTCAGGCTAACAGGTATATTACAGGCATCTTTGTTACACCATAAAACATCACTGAAAATACTAAAGACCATTGGGCATATACGTTTAAGGTAATTGTATCAGTCAGTGCTTACTGGAGAAACAAATTTAATGTAGGATATATAAATATATAAGGATTTACAAGTTAGGCAGAGAATGGCTGCCCACAGAGTCAGAAAGAGAAGAATGCAAAGGTTGTCTGCATGCTGGAAATTCAAAGGATCCAGTCAAAGGTCCAAGCACTGGAGATCACTATAGAGTCCATATTAAGAGTCTGAAGGATTGGCACTCAGAGCCAGAATGATGTCCAAGGTGAAGGTGAAGACTGGAATTTCTCCAAAGAAACAGAAATGAGCCTTCTTTCTTCATTTCACTAATATTCCAGCCAAGCTACACACCTACCAGTTGGTAGCATTCACATCACATCCAGGCTTGTGTCTTCAGTAAATCCATTCTGCCACACACAGAACTATGCTGATCCAACTTATTTGAACATTTCTTACTCAAGTTGACATAATCAATTAACTATTACACAAGTTTGCCTGAGGCACAAGCTAGTGAGGCCAATAATTAGGATGGGACACATGTAATAACTGACAAATTCTTGAAGGTAGATGGTATGTACAAGATGTCCTCACAAGGACAAAAAAAGTGAGGTGAGAAAGAACAAAAAGTTTCCTTTTGCTTATATATTACAGATTTTCTAGATCTAAAATAACAAGGAATATTTTTCCGCATTGCAGGGTGTATCTTAGTTCTGTTGATGGTTTCTTTTGCAGTGCAGAAGCTTTTCAATAAGATGAGATCCCAGTTGTTGATTCTTTGTACTAGTTCCCATGCACCTAAATATTTATTCATAAAGTTTTTTTTTCCCTATGCCAATGTCTTCAAGAGTTCTGCCTAATTTATCTTCCAGCAAATTTAGTGCCTCTTTTTAAATATTTAAATCTTTAATCCACTTGGATTTTAGTTTAGTGCATGGTGAAAGATAAAGGTCTAGTTTTAATCTTTAGCTGATTGAAATCCAGTTTATCCAACACCATTTATTAAAGAGGCTATCTTTGTTCTACTGAGGATGGTTGGCTCCTTTCTCAAAGATGAGGCTGCTGAGTACATCTGGAGTTCTTTCTGTATCATCCAATCTATTCCACTGGTCCTCAGGTCTGTTTCTTTGCCAGTACCATGCTTTTTTTTTCCTCATTGAGTTTATGGGCAAATTTCAGGTATACAGTACAGTTACATTCATCATTGGGATCTTGTACCTTTACATGACAGGTCTTGGTTCTCATTTTTCCCCTTATCCCTGTCCTCCCTGCACCCCCTCCTCCCCTCCCTATTTACAAATACTTTATTTCCATTTTTTCATTTTCTAATTTTTTCATATTCCCTTATTGCCTTTATCACAGTGGCTTTGTATTGTAGTTTCAAATTGGGAATTAGTATATGCCCTGATATATCTCTCTCTCCTAGGATGGCTTTTGCTATTCTATGTCTCTTCTGGTTCCAAATGAATTTTTGGTTTATTTTTTCTTGTTCTATGAAATATACTGTTGAAATTTCTATTGGTATCGCATTCATAAAATGAAATACTTTAAAATTAATTTAAATTAACTATTTAATTTTATTTTTAATCCCTACTATAGTTTTTATTTTCTAAGTATAGACTTTTAATATATTTTCTTAATTCTATGTATTTTTCTTTATGTTAGTATAAATGGTTTTGTGATTTTGCAATTTAAATTATAATTACTCAGAGATAAAATAAAAAATTGACATGTATCAACATTGTAGCCTGCAAGCATACCATAACGACTCTTTATTTCCAGATTAGTGTTTATTACTTGTTATTTTATTTTATGATTCTCATTGAGTTTATTGGTACATTTTAGGGATACAGTACAGTTACATTCATTGTTGGGATCTTGTACCTCTACAAGACAAGTCTTGGTTATCACTTTCTCCCTTTGTCCCTGCCCTCCCTTCAACCCCTCCTCTCCGCCCCATCTACAAGCACTTTATTTCCATCTTTTCTTTATCTCACATTTTTTTCTTTTCCTTTATTACCCTTGTCCTATCCATCCCACCTTCTCTACACCTTTAGCCCCTTTCTTCCCATTTCATAATGTCGGTAATCTTATTAGGATATTAGGTATTATTGCAGTTTTTTCACACCAGAGAAAGTATTTGGTATTTATACACGTGTGACTATTTCACTTAGGAGTATATCTTCAATATGTATACATTTTCCTATGAATGAATCTATTTTCTCATTCTTTATGGCTGAGTAATATTCCATTTTATAGAAAAACAACATCTTCTTTATCCAGTTTCCAACTGATGGGCAAATGGGCTGTTTCCAAGTTTTAGCTATCACAATTATTAGGATATCTTTGATAATTGGAGTAAGGAATAAATGAAAGAAGGGGGGATGAGTGTTGGTAAGGATGTGGAAGGCTGAAACCCTTTTGGAAATTTGACGAGAATATAAAATGTTGCATCTCATATTAAAACTAATTTGATGATTTCTTGAAAAGTGAATACAAAATTTTTGTTTGATCCTATAACTCCACTTCTAGGCAAATAATTCAAAACCAGGACTCATTCAGATCTTTCTACACTTACATTAATGGCAACGTTATGTGCAATAGATAAAAGGTGAAAGCAACCGCAATATCCATGAACAAATTAATAAATGACCAAAATGTGGTATATAAGTACAATGACATATTATGCAACCTGAAAAGCAGAAGACATTTTTATACATGCCACTACTAGAACTAAGCATAAGAACATTATAACTGTGAAATGAGTCTCCAAAAAAAAAAAATAAATACCACATGATTTCACTTATAAAAGGTACCTAGAGAGATCAAATTTACTGAGAATGTATAATGTAAATTAATGGGATTAAAGGGAAAAGTAGTGGAGACTCCTGGCTTTGTACGCACAGAGATTCCTGTCTGGACGGATTAAGAAGTTCTTATAAGACAATCGCACGGATAGTTATATGCTATTTTCAGTATAATTAATGTTTTTTTTTTTTGAGCTTTATTTCAGTTTATTGGTACCTTTTAGGGATACAGTACAGTTACATTCATTGTTGGGATCTTGTACCGCTACATGACAAATCTTGATTCTCATTTTTCCCCTTACCCCTGCCCTCCCTTCACCCCCTCCTCCCCTCCCCATCTACAAACACGTTATGTTTTTTAAAGTTCCTGTATAAGTGGATCAGTGACAAATTTTGTGATATTTTTTAACATTATTTAACATCTCAAATGAATATAATTTTTTATATGTAATAGAGAATATAAGGTGAACTAAATAAGGATTTTTTTGCTGGTACTAGATATTGAATGAACCAGGAGCCTTCACACTGAGGTACCTCCCCAATCCTTATTTAACATTTTTGAAGTAGTGTCTCACTAAGTAGCTTAATTGCTTAGGGTTGACCTTGAGATCCTCCTGCTTCATCCTTCCAGAATGCTGGTGTTATTGGATATATGCACTGCACGCAGCATAAAGAGTATTGTTAGAAGCGAAGAGTGAATGAGCACAGAAACACATAAGAAGAGGTATCACTGCTGTACAGAGTTGATAAGTATGATTAAAAATGCAAGAAAGAGTTAGAACAATTCCACAGAGAATAAGTAGAAGCTGAGCCATGAAACTTCCATTTTTGCAATTTTTGTTTGATATTAAATTTTAATGAGGCATGTCAGAAAAACTATTTCATTTTATTATACTTGACAAGTGGGATAATTTTGTCAATATTAGTGATTTTTTGAGCTTTGACAATATGCCTAAAATATAATTCAAGGTCATGTTGTGAAAGAAGCCTGCTTTCCTGCTATTTTTGCCAGTAAAACATTTATCCAAATTTAGCATATTGTTTAAATTTAGGTTCAGATTGGGAAAGGTTGGAGTAAAATCTTTCCCAATTTAGACTGAACTTATTTTCAAGAGTGATGGCTAGGAAATTTTTGGAAATTTTATCAAGCACAATTGGCAAAATTGTCATATTACATAGTATCATCCCCAAAACTGATATATTTAATTGATTTTATCCAAATTGTGATATAATGTGATGTATAAAATACTATGTGGGAATAACTTTGTTGCAAAGTATTAAATTTAGTAATTAAATTCGCAATCTGAGGAAAAGAATGCTAGATCATCCCTGCCACAGATAACCTTGCCTGGACTTTAATCTGTGGGCAAGCAGGGCTAGAGCTCAGTCTGCAGGCTCTGGATCTGCAAATGTTGACTTGAACAAATGGTGAGAAAAGAACACTTTGGAATGAAATAGTGTTTCACACGCTTAATGCCAGGTGGATTCCAATCCGAGAAGTTAAGGAAAGAAATGTTTCTATTTTAAATGCGTTTGCAAGAAGGAATCTTTCACTTTTGTTAGTTTTTGCATATGCTTCTGATTTCACAGTTTGAAAGCAAACTTGGGAAACAGATGTTTAACTTTTGGAAACTACAATTGTCCTTTTATCATTTGTACAGTAACATTGTGCTTTGGTTTAAAAGTGCTCCTGTTCATGAGTAATTCAGTTTGTGAATAGAAGCATTCAGTATAATTGTGTTTCCTTTCATAAACTCTGTATTGGGTGATGAACATGATCATGGCCATTTTTCCCAGAATGGTAGAACAAATTAAGTTTGTGAACTGAGGTACCACTGTCCCTATATCTCTAAAGAACAGTGTTTGTAGCTTTGCACAAAGACACTATGAATGACTTTCTAAAGATATCCTCAGATTTTACAAAAAAAATTAATGGATGTAACACTAGAAAGAATAGTACATTTTATTTACTATGTTATAGACAATTTTAAAGTAATATGGTTTCAATAAAATGTTGTGGTTATTTTTAAATAAAATGAACACATACAATAATTTGCGCATAATAAATATTTTAAACTGTTAAAGATAGTTTAGGTAGTAAGACCTTATGAAATAATAACTTGGTGAATGAGGAGGATGCTAAAATTGTGGAACATACATTTTTTTCCACACATTTAACAAATTGAAAATTTAGATAAAATGGCAAACTACATTAATATATTGAATTTTTATATTTATATTATAGTGTAGTTATATATCTCAAAAAGTTGTTTCACTCAAAGTTAAAAAATATATAGGTTATACTGATAAGACACTCATAATTCAAAAGGTCATTTGCATTGGAAAATATTCAGCTAATATATATTTTAAAGCTTTTTGAAGTAATAACAATTTACAATGAAGAAGTTATAATTCATATAGTTGAAGAAATTTGGCTAAAATTAAACACTTCATAAATTATTAAGTCACGATTTTAATGTAAAATATCAAATGTCAAGTTTATGACTGAACACTTTTCAATTCTGCCTAGCATAGCACTAAATAAGTAAATAACATTATAGGTAAAATTTATTTCAGAAGGTCATGGTTACTGCTGTCTTGACTTGGAAGATTTTTAAAAATTCTTAAAAATTATGCTTTATATTTCTAAGCTACAATAAAAGGGAAGCAGCAGTAATATTTTAGGCAGAAAAATCATTATGAAAAGAGATATACAAGTTTGTATGGCTTGATGAGAAATACAGACTAGCCAGGTATTCAAATTAATTTGGAGTCAGATTTCAGTTTTCTTTTATTTCATAGGATGAAGCTTAGATTTTATGATAAAACATAAAAAGAAGTTTAGTAAATGATAACTGAGTTTTAGTTATACCTTATAAGTTTACAATCACTTTGGAATACATTTTAATATTTTTAATAACATAAATCAAAATATAGTATGTTAACATAACATATATAATATATATGATAATTTGTTTACCCTGGTTACATTACTCATATGTTTATATACCAAATTATGGAAATATATTCCTAATTCATGATGTTGACTATGAAAACAATATAAGATTGCATTCGCAAAGCGTTTTGATTAAGAACCAGTTGTTTCTATCTTTGTACTTGTGCATTATTTATACTAGCATGAGACAAGGCCATTTTAGTTGTAGCTAAAATGTATGATAAAATCAGGATGTTTAATTTATGTTTATATACCAAATTATGGAAATATATTCCTAATTCATGATGTTGACTATGAAAACAATATAAGATTGCATTCGCAAAGCGTTTTGATTAAGAACCAGTTGTTTCTATCTTTGTACTTGTGCATTATTTATACTAGCATGAGACAAGGCCATTTTAGTTGTAGCTAAAATGTATGATAAAATCAGGATGTTTAATTTGATCTAAGTACACAAGTTGGACTTGTGATTATGTTTGATAAAAGCCCTGAAATTGACTTGATTTACTGATATTTTTAAAGTCTTCTTCCATCTTTAGTGATAGACCAGAGAATTACAGAAAGGAGTGCCAAGATACATTTCATTAATAAGGTGAAATATTTAGTTATTACTATAAATTTTTAATTGCCTTCAGGTAGGACAAAAGACACAATTCTGAATAAATTAAGTTTTTAGATTTTTCATTTTCCTGAAGGTTAAAGTCATGATATGCACTTTTATAACTCTGGATGCCAAAGTAAAACCATATCAATTAAATATATATGATGTAACTAAGAGTGAATACTGAAAATCAATGTATTTTAAAGCTCCCTTTCTTCTTCTCTTCTTTTTCTCATAATTATTCCTTTGTCCAAAAACTTTTGAGAGTCACAAACTCAAAAAAATATTGTTTCTGGGACTGGTAGGAGATGGAGCTGCCTGGGCTAGGCTGCAGCTCTAACCCCAGCCCCAGACCTCTGCAGCAGACTGGTAAGAGGTGTAGCCTCGCAGGCTCCTGTAGCCCCATACCGCCCCACCTCACCTCCCATGCACCTCTGGCCTCCTGGCTGTTCTGGTACCTGGATTAACACCCCAGAAGCACAGGGGGTTCATAAAGGTCATTGGCCTGAGCTCTAGCCTAAATTTTTATTTAATTCACACAGTTAATGATGATAGATTAATAACCACCACAAATTGTCACTTTCTGGGCTGTGTTTTAATGCTTTTGTGTTGCTGACTGAGCTAAGATGTTGTAATTGATATAATCAGTTGTCCTTCCTGGTATAATAAAAAAGAGATTTCCTCAGAGTCATAGAGACTCAAAGCCTAAAGATAAGCTATAACAGGAAGATTGAAGTATTAACCCAGATATCAAAACAGGGACAATACAAATAACAAAAATAGAAATGGGACGACATTCGAAGAAGGCTCAAGCACAAACACAGATGTCCAGCTTACAAAGGGCAATTTCTGGTGGAAATGAGGTGGAAAAGTCTGATTATCAACCACCTGAACTGATAGCACAGGGAGAAACAAAACAGAGGAATGAGGCTCTAGAAAATTTCAAAACAGAAATAATTTCCCAGATAACTACAGAGATGATGAGCAGAATGAATGAGGTGATTAGAGACTCTAGAACAGAAATAGATTTTAAAAATACATTAGCTCAGGACCATGACAGAAACCACAAATGCCCACCATAGGAAAGAAAAGGAAACTAAGAATGCTTAAAATAGGAAAAAAAAAAAAAAAAAGGAATACATAAAGCAGATTCAAGCAGATATCCACATTGTGAAATGGGAAGCAAGGGACTAAAGGTGTAGGGAAGGTGGGATGGGTAGGGGAAGGGTAATAAGGGAAAATGAAAAAAATATGAGAAAATGAAAAGATGAAAATAAAGTGTTTGTAAATGGGAAGGGGAGGAGGGAGTGAAGGGAGGGCAGGGCAAGGGGAAAAAATGAGAACAAGGACCTGTCATGTAAAGGTACAAGATCCCAACAATGAATGTAGCTGCACTGTATTCCTAAAATGTACCAATAAATTCAATTATTTAATTAAAAAAAGATATCCATGAGATTAAGAACTCTATTGAAAGCTTATGTAACAGAAAGAGCAAATCTGAACAGTATATCAGATATAGACTGTAGGGTGGAGATCATTGACCATGAAAAGAAGAATCTCTTAAAGATATTAAGGAATCATGAGAAATCAATCAAATAGCTCCTAGATGTTATAAAGAAGAATGATATATCCTGCCAAACTCTCTTTCAAAATGGATGGGGAAATAAGATACTTCCATGTCAAAGAACACCTAGGAAACTTCGTGAATACCATACCAGCAGTACAAGCAATTCTAAACAATATCCTAGAAAAAGACAATGAAGAAAACAACTCCATGAGGCCCAACAGAGCAAACCCAGAAGACAAGTCAAGAAAGGGGAGAGTAGGAAAAAATTTAAAAAGATCCAACAACAGTATAATAACATGATGACAATAAGTCAATGCATATCAGTTATAACCATCAATGTTAATGGCCTTGATTCACCAATGAAAGAAATTGAATGGCAGAATGCATTAAGAAGCACAATCCAGAAATATGCTGTGTACAAGAAACCAACATAATCCACACAAATAAAATAATAGACTGAGAGTAAAAGGATGGAAAACAGTTCTCCACGTGACTGTAACCTAGAAAAAAGCAGGGGTAGTTACCTTATTTGCAGACAACTCACATTCAAAGAGAAGGTCTCATCAGTGGAAGAATGTATAAATGAAACATTGTATATATTCACAATAAATTTTACTCATCAATAAAAAGAATGAAGTCCTGTTATCAGCAGCAGCATGGATAGAACCGGAGGTCATTATTATTAAGTGAAATCAGCCAAACACAGGAAAAAAAAATTGCACATGTTCTCACTCACTTGTGGAACTAAAAAGTCAATCTCATAGAACAGAGTTAAATGTGTTAGTGAAACTAACATTTAAGAAGACATGAAAAATGTAGTCATACTTGCTTCTTATGTCAAATAATTTAACAGCTTAAAGTGTTAATTTCTTAGTTATTTTCATAAATTTAATTAAATCCTAAAATATAATTTAATATGGATTGATATAGTTAGTTTACTTTCATTTTCATTTACAACACAAAATGATTCTAAAAATGAATGGATAAGAATATTCAGACAATTTTGATAAAACAATCAATGCAAAGAAATTAGATCTAAAATTTGTTAAAATGAATTTTTAAACAACAGTAATTGACATAATGCAGAACTAAAGAATTAGATATATGAAATAGGATAAAAAAATGGATGTATGAGCCAAAACACTTCTTGACTTTCACACATTATCCTTGTAATAATTTACACCAATTAAGAAAACATTGACTGCTAAACACTATTAGAAAATCCAGGAAAATCATAGTGTATATTTTAGATTGTACATAATCAATGATAATTGCAATGCATGAAAATATCTAACAGTAAAAAAGAAATAAGAAATAATTGTGAATATTTTATAGTCTTTGTAAGGAAGGATTTTATAAATAACAAAAAACCCATCAGCTATAAATATCAGTTTTAATATTGTAATATATTCCATATGCATCAATAATTTCTACATAACTGCCTCATTATAAAGTTCAAAAATGTTAAACCCAAAACATCTTTCTAAATTATGTCAGAATATAATTCTCTAATGTAAAACATATTCTACTATTCAATAAAACATTACAATGAAAAATCTACCAATGAAAGCTATTATTTCAATCTAATAGAAATATTAAGGACATGTAATAGACGCTACCAAAATAACAGGTACAACATGTACCAGTAGAAACGTGTACAACCTCACATAAGAGGAAACAAAATCAAATATCTTTGAGATTATGTTATGAAATAGTAAATTAAAACTAAACTATGATAATTTGATCAGTCGGTATGTTTATGAAAAAAATCTTTTCAACATGGCTAATGGCATTGACTCTACAGTTCGAAAAGTATATAACCTTCAGTTAAACAACTTCATCCATAGGTGTTAATTTTATAGACACATCTGCAGCAAATGTCTATGCAAAGATACTAAACATCATTGACTTTATTATGAAAATGCAGTTTTTAAAAATTTTACTATCAGTACAGTATTTACTACATGAGGGATAGGAAATCTACATACTTGAAATTAGAGGCATTTATAGCAAAATGGATGCATATTGAAGCAATGCTCTTAAGTGAAACAAATAGGGCACACATGTGCAAATACTGAGTAGTTTCTCTAGTGTGTGAAACTGAAAGTGTAAATAAGGACTAAATGGTATAATAAATAATGTGAAATGGGAAGAAAGGGAACAAAGAGGAAGGAGAAATCAGAGGGATAAGGGAAAGGAAAGAAGGGAATGGAATTATTATGGGAAAATGACAAATAATGGAAAAAAAGTCTCTGTAGATGGGGAGAAATGGAGGGGTTGAAGGGAGGGCTGGCATGTGGGGGAAAATACGAACAAAGATTGATTATGTAAAGGTACAAATTTCCAACAATGAAAGTCATTTATTGTATACATTAAATGTATCACTAAAATTAATTTTAAAATGAAGAAAAGGAAATAGATGAGATGTTTATGCAGTAATATAGAAAGTTCTTCTGGATATACTGAGTTTGAAATGAAGAAAAAATACTATATGACAGCTAGTATCTGATGCCTGTGCTCATGATATAGACACTATCTTGGGAAGGATGAAGCAGAAATTAATGATGGTTGTTAGTGGTTAGTTAGTAAACAGCATGGCATACTAGGTAGTAAAGAAGTGTTTCAGTGTACACATTGGCCTTACATTTTAAAAATATTTAAAATATATGCATGTATACAATATTCAATAACTGTCAAATCAATTTACTTTCCTTCCCCTCACCATTGGTCTTCTGGAGCCCTTCCCCTTTTTCAAAAGATCTATCTTGCTGTTTCCTTGTCTCAGTCTATTATCTTGCTTTTTACTTGTACTTTTCTTTGCTCAAATGAGAGACACTATATATGATTTAAACTTATATGTTGGACTTATTTCACTCAACATTATTTTTATTTTCCTACAAAAGTCTCCAAATTATCCTTCATTATAGCAAAGTAATATTCCTTATGTATAAGAAGCCACATTTTCTTTATCCATTCATCTGTTGGTGGGCACACGGGTTGCTTTCAGAATTTACCTAGTGTGAATTGTGCCTCTATATCATTGGAATGAATGTATCTATATTATATGGTATCTTTAGCTCTTTGGAGAAGATACATAAAAGGGGAAATTCTGGGTCAAATGGAATTTGTAATATTTATTCTTTGAGAAGTCTTCCTACTGATTCTCATAATGGTTGCAGTAGATTACATTCCAACATATAATGGAAGAGGGTTCTGTTTTCACCACAATCATGCCAGCATTTGCTATTGTTTTGATTTCTTGATGATTGCCATTCTTTTCCAAGTAAGATGGAAGCTGAAAAGTGTTAATCTGCTTCAATTTATAAAGAATATGTGGTTTATCTATGAAATGGAATACTACTCAGCCATAAAGAATGAGAAATTAGAGTCACTCATAGGAAAATGGATACATATTGAAGATATGCTCCTTAGTGAAATAAATAAATCACACATGTGTAAATACCAAATAGTCTCTCTGGTGTGAAAAACTATAATAGTACACAAGATCCTAATGGGATAATTAATAGTGTGAAATAGGAAGAAAAGGGCTAAAGGTGTAGGGAAAGTGGGAAGGGTAGGGGAAAGGGAGCAAGAGAAAAGAAAAAAGTATGAGAAAATGAAAAAATGGAAATAAAGTTCTTGTAAATTGGGAGGGGGAAGGGAGTGAAGGAAGGGCAGGTACAAGGGGGAAAAATGAGAACCAAGACCTGTCATGTAAAGATACAAGATCCCAGTAATGAATGTAACTGTATTGTAGACCTAGATTGTACCAATAAACTCAATAAAAAGAAAAAAATGTTTTGTTAGTGGTATATATACATTTTTGCATTGTTCATATAATCTACATATTAGTCTTCTGTTTGAGGAGACATACGAAATTTTTTCCCATTATGTAGGTTGTTTCTTCACTCTACTGATTGCTTCCTTTACTGTGCAGAAGCTTTTTAATTTGATATAATTGCATTTGTTATTTCTTGCTACAATATTATTTCTTGTGCAATTGGAGCTCTGTTCAGAAAATCCTTGCCTACTATGACTTTAAGTGTTTCACATATTGTGTTCTCCAAGGTAATTGTTGTTGTTTCTGTTTTAATATTTCAAACTTTGATATACTTTGATATAGTTTAGTAAATGGTGAGAGATATAAGTTTATCTTCAATCTTCTGAATATACATTAGTAGGCAATTTTCCAAGAACCATTTGTTAATTAGACCATCTTCACTCCAATGTGTTTTTGATCCCTTTTAAGAAGATCAAGTAGCTGAATGTATTTGGGGATGCCTCCCTATCCTCTATTGTGTTCTATTGATCCATTTTTTCCAATATCATGTTGTTTTTATTGTTGTTACTTTTTAATATAAATTGAACTCAGGAATTGTTATGCCTTCTGCTTTGCTCTTGTTATCTAGGATTACTTTTGCTATTCTGGGTCTCTTCTGGTTCCACTTGAATATTAAGATTGTTTTCTCTAGTTCTGTGAAGAGTTTGTATCTTTTATTGGACTTGGGTTGAATGCATACATAATTCATGAAGTTTGTGGACATTTTAACAGTTTTGGTTCTTCCTATCCAGACCATAAAATATCTTTACATTTTTAATGACTTCTTTGATCTACTCTTTTCAAAATACCAAAGTTTTCACTGTAGAGATCTTATCTCCTTTGCTTAATTCTTAAGTATTTACTTTTCCTGATGTTATTATGGCATTGTTTCCCCAATTATTATTGAGTACATTAGGAATGCTATTGAGTTTTGAGTGCTAATTTTGTATCCCACCACCTTGCTATATTTGGTTATGAATCCTAAGTGGGGTTATTTACTGGAATTATTTGTTTTTTCTGATAAACACATTTCGTCAGATTCAGGTAAGGTCACTTCATATTCTTTTTTTGTAATTTTTTTTACTCATGAAAGAGTGCTGAATGTTTTCAAAAGCTGTCTTTGCGGCCGGGGATTTAGCTCAGCGGTTTGGTGGCCTGCCTTGCAAGCACAAGGACCCGAGTTCAATCCCCAGCACCAAAAAAGCAAAACAAAAAACAAAAAAAAAGCTGTCTTTACATCTATTGCGATTATCATGTGGTTTTGCCTTTGCTTCTATTTATGTGATATATTACATTTATTGATTTACATGTGTGGAATTATTCTTGAAAACCCATAATGAAAGCTACTTGGTCTTGATTTATGATCCTTTTGAGGATGTATTGCATTTTATTTGACAATATATTATTTATTATTATTATTTATTATGCATATATGTTCATTAAGAAGATTGGCCTATTGATTTGTTTTTTAGTTTGGATTTTATCTGGTTTGGAGATTTGATGATGCTGACTTACAAAAAAGAATTTGAAACCATTACCCCCTTTTCAATTTTAATGAAGAGTTTGGGGAGTATTGGTAGACATAATGTCCTTAAAGGTTTTTCAGAATTCAGTCGTGAATCCAACAGATCCGAGATTTTATTTAAATGGTAGCCTTTTTTACTGCAACAATTTCATTATTTGTTATTGCATTGTTTAATTTTTTGTGTCTCTTTGCTTTAGCTCTGATAATTCATACGTCTAGTAATTGTTCATTACTTCAAGATTTCCAATTTATAGGAATACAATTCTTATAGTAGTTAGCATCTTCTATTTTTTAGTGGTGTCTGTTGTGATTTTGCTTTTTCATTTCTTATTGCATTAATGTGCATTTTTCTCTCTCATTTTTAGTTAGGTTCACTAAGTTTTAATCTATTTTATTGAGTCTTTTTTCCCATTGTTTATTGGCATATTTAAAGCAAACAATACAGTTTCATTTATCATTGGGATCTTGGACCTTTACATGATATGTCTTGGTTATTATTTTTTTCCACATACTCCTGCCCTCCCTTCACCAACTTCATCATTCCCTATTTAAAAAGACTTTGTTTCTATTTTATTTCTTTTTTAAATTTTTTTTATTTTCACTTCCTTTACCTTCCCCTTCCCACTATCCCTTTAGTCATTTTCTACCTATGTCACACTATCAATTATACCATTTAAACTTTATACTTTTAGTTTTTTACATCAGAGAAACTATTCAGTATTTACTCAAGTGTGTTCTATTTATTTCACTTAAGAGTATAGCCTCAATGTGCATCCAGTTAGCTATAAAGTTTTCTAGACACTCATTCTTTTTTTATTAAAGATTGCAAACATACATGAAAACAAGAAATGAAGATAAATAAAAATTTCAAGTATACATATAAATGGCAGCAAAAAAAGTATATGAAATAAATTTTATGCAACACAGACTGATAATTCAAATACATTATTAGTTTGATATGATCTTCAAACATTATATGTTCTTTCTCATTTTCTTTTCATATAATATTTTTAAAATAACATATTTACAAATAAAACAAAGTTACATATTATCGTTGAGAAACTGTCCTCAAAATTTTAAGATTTATAAACTCCTTGTTTTATTAATTTGATAAATACCATATTGTTGATTGTGTCACTTACATTTTCTAATAAAACTTCCCACAGAAAATAAATATACTTATATTTGAAATCTAAAAACAACTAAAAGAGTTAACATTTTTAAGATCAGATTTTTCTGTTTCTATTTTATTATATCCCATATTTATTTTTATTTAAAAAGAAGTAGCATTAGAGGTCCCATTTGACCCAGCTATTCCCCTGCTTGGTGGCTTTCCAAAAGAATTAAAAGAATCATACCACAGTGTTATATGTGCACCTGTGTTTGTAGATGCACAGTTTGTCATAGCTAAAACTGGGAAATAACCGAAATGCCTATCAGCTGGAGACTGGATAAAGAAGATGGGGTCTTTCTATAAAATGGAATGGTACTCAGCTTTAAAGAATGAGCTGAGTACATCTGGATTTGTTTTTGTGCCTTCCAATCTGTTCCACTGATGTTCAGGTCTGTTTCTTTGCCAGTACCATGCTGTTTTCATCACAGTGGCTTTGTAGCATAGTCTTAAATTGGGGATTGTGATACCCCCTGCCATGTCTCTATTGCCTAGAATGCCTTTTGCTATTCTAGGTCTCTTCTGGTTCCAAATTAATTTTTTGATTTTTTTTCTAGTTCTGTGAAATGTACTGCTGGGATTTCAAGATTGATTGCATTGAATCTGTATAGCAGGTATGGAAGTATGACCATTTTCACTATGCTGATTCTTCACACCCAGTGGCAAGGGATGCCTTTGCATTTTCGTATATCCTCTTTGATCTATTTTCAGTGTGTTGTAGTTCTCAGTGAAGAGGTATCTTGCTTCCTTTGTTAGATTGAATCCTAGATATTTATTTTTTATGTTATTGTGAAAGGGATTGTTTTCCTAATTTTTCTATCAGTGATTCTGTTATATATGCACAAGAAGGCTACTGATTTTTGAGTGTTGATGTTCTATCCAGCTACTCTATTGAATATGTCAATTAAGTCTAGAACTCTTTTGGCAGAGATTTTGGGTCTTCTGTGTAGAGTATGATGTCTTCACAAATAATGACAATTTAACTTCTTCCTTTCCTATCTTTAATCCTTTTATTTCTTTCTCTTGTCTGGTTGCTTTGGCTAATGTTTCAACAACTAAATTGAGCAGTAGTGGTGATAGTGGACATCCTTGTCTTTTTCCATATTCCAGCATGAAGGTTTTCTGTGTTTGACCATTTAGTATGATATTCTGTGTTGTTTTTTCATAGCCTTTATCAGGTTGAAATGAAGGCCATCTGTTCCAATTTTCTGTGGGGTTATTATCATGAATGTTTGTTGAATTTCGTTGATGCTTTTTTCTGCATCCATTGAGATGATTGCATGTTTTTTGTCCTTGACTGTTAATACACTGTATTATATTAATTGATTTACATATGTTGAACCATCCTTGCAATTCTGGGATAAATCCAACTTGGCAGTGTGTGCTCTTCTTGATGATTTTCTGTATTATGTTTGCCAGGAACTTATTGAGGATTTTTGCATCTATGTTCATTAGGGATATTGGCCTGAAATTCTCTTTTTGGTTGGGCCTTTCCCTGGTTTTGAAATCAAAGTAATACATGCTTCCAGGAATGAATTTGGAAGTATTACTTCCCTTTCAATTTCATTGAGAAGTTTAAAGAGTAGTGGCTATGGTTCTTCTCTAAATGTCTTATACAATTGAGCAGGGAAGTATTAAAGACTTTTCTTTGTTGGTAATGTTTTAATTACATTTTCAATTTCACTGAATGTAATTGAGGTATTTAGTCTTTTTATAACTTATTTGTTTAAATTTAGATGTTCCTAGTGATTCAGGGATCTGTCCATTTCTTCTGTATTTTTTATTTTATTAGAGTGCAGGTTATCAAAGTTGGTATTGATGACCTGGACTTTTGGTAGAACTGCTGTGACTTCAAATTTTTCATTCCTATGTGCATGAATTTGAACCTTTTATGTCCTTTTTCTGATCAGGTTGGCTAAGGATTTATCAATTTAATTTATTCTTTGAAAAAACCCAACTCTTTGACTCATTGATTTTTGGTATCATTCTCTTAGTCTCCATTGCATTAATTTCTGCTCTGATCCTTATAATTTCCTCCATTGCTCTTGGTTTGTCTTGGTCTTTTTCTAGAAGCAGTAGGTTATTTATTTGAGTTCTCTGTTTTCCCAGTATGGGCGTTTACTGCTATGAATATCCCCCTAAAGCTGTATTCATTGTGTCTCATAGATTCCTGGATGTTGTATTGCCATTATCTTTTAATTGTAGAATATGTATTATTTCTTGTTTAATTTCCTCTGTGACTCAATATATGTTTAGCAGTGTATTATTTAATTTCCACGTGTTTACAAAGTTATTGTGGTTTCTTTTGATATTGTCCCCCAGTTTAATTGCACTCTGGTCTGATAATATACATGGGATAACTTCAATTCCTTTGCATTTAAGCATTTTCCATGATCCATGTGCAGCAAAAAAAAAGAATATATATTCTAATTTTATGGGGTGGAATACTACAGGTATCAATTAAGTCCATTTGTTGTAAGACTTGGTTAACTTCTTAGTTTGTTGTTGCTTTTTTGTCTAGATGATCTGTCTATTTGTGTCAGTGGAGTATTGAGGTTCCCCAATACAATTATATTAGTGCTTATTTGGTGTTTCAAGTCCTTTAATATTTGTTTTATATAGTTGGAGACATTAGTATTTGGTGCATATATATTTATAATTGTCATTTCTTCCTCTAGTATTGTTCCCTTTATAAGGATATAATAGCCTTTTTTTCTCTTAGTTTTGGTTTGAAACGTACTCTGTCTGCAAATTGAGGACATTAATATTGATGGTTGTCACTGTTAAGTGTTGACTTTTTATTGTTGGTCCTTTTTCATTTTTCTCTCTCTCCATTTAATTTCTTGCCTTGGTATATTTGCTCTGTTGTCCCTTATGGAGCTTTGGCCTTCATTTTATTTTTCCAGGATATTTTTTAGAAGTGTTTGGAGTGCCGGTTTGGTGTTCTTGAAGTTTTTCAGGTGTTCTGTTTTGTGAAAATATTTTATTCCCCCATCAATCTTGAAAGATAGTTTTGCAGTATACATTAGTCATGGTTGGAGGTTGTTTTCTTTTAGGAATTGAAATACCTCACTCCAGGCTCTCCTTGACTTGAGGGTTTGTGTTGTCTGCTGTGGTTCATATGGGCTTTTCTTTGCATGTGATTTGTTTTTCTCTAACTGCTTGCAGTATTTTGTTCTTCTTTTGGGTTTCCATGATATTTATTATTGTATATATAGGTGTAGATTTCTTTGATCATGCCTAGTTGGAGTCCCATATGCCTGACTTATCTGTATATCAAATTATTTTGCTCTGTTGGGGAAAATTTCTGTCATTAATTCTGTGAACAGTTTTTTATGTCATTTTTATTTTCAAAAGCTACTTCACAGACTCCTATCAGTGTTATATTATTCTTCTTTGTGTCATCCTAGAGTTGTTGGATTGATTTCTCATGATCCTTTACTGTTTTTAAGAGATCTCTCTTTTCATGGGCACTGACCACAATCCTATCTTCTGTATCTGAAATTCTATCTTCACATTCATTCATTCTGCAGTAAAGGCTTTTAGTAGTTTTTAATCTCCTGGATATCTGTTTTAATGCATTTCATGGATTTCTTTTCTTTCCTATGTTGAGTATTCAATGTTTCCATTTTTTTCCTATTCTGGGCTTTCATTGTTTAAATCATGTTCCTGAGCTCCTGTGGTAGTTTTGTCTGTTTGTCTTCTACAGTCTCTTATCATATCTTTCATTCTTATTACCACTTCTGCTGTTATCTGGGAAATTACTTCTGTTTTGAATTTTTCTAGGACCTCATTTATCTGTTTTGTTATTTCCTGTGCTATCAATTCAGGGTGTTCAGATTGTTAACTGTCAGGCTTTTCTACATTTCCCAAGAGTTGACATTTGGTGAGGTGGAAGTCTGTGTTTGCTTCTTGTTTAAATGTCTTCTCTTTTCTTTTATTTTGTGGTTGATCCTGTCCTTGGTTTAATTCCTGGGTTATTACTTTGATCTTCCAGATGTAGCTGGTCTTTATGTTTTTAATCTCTAATGTCTCTGAGGAAATCTCTTTTTCATTACACCAGGAAGGACAAGTGATTACATTAATCACAACCTCTTAGCCTAAGTGATACAATCAGCATCACATTAACATCAAGCACAGCTTAGCAAATGACAATGTGTGGTACTTATTATCAGCTTTAATTAAGTCAAAATTGAGGACCAGCCCAAGATATGTTTATAGTGAATAAACTCTTCAATATAGCAACTTTACCCTTCAGGTTGGACTTAGATGAATTTTGTGAGTGAGGGATAGATAGGATAGAGAAAGGTTAAAAGTGATGTCAGAGGACACAGGATAATCACACAAACTCTAGGAAGTTGTTGAAGAAAAGATGAGAAGACAGAAAAAAATAAACAGAACAGAACAACCCAACAGGATAAGGAGGCTGGAGACTGTTATCATTTTCTTTTAAAAATAATGGCAATTGAGAGAAAAAAGAGAAGAAAAGAAAAAGAAAGACATTAAGGTCAAATGAGGATAGAAACGAGCAAAAAGGGAGAGAAATAATGATCAAGGTGGGAGAGCAAAAAGAAAAAAAAAGAAGATAAAAAAAGGAAAACATTGAGAAAAGAAAAATGCATAAGTTTTTACTGATTAAAGGTAAGAGAAAAATATTACTTTGAAAATAAAAAATACAAATAGAAATAGAGGGCCTCCTTCAAGATATGCCTCTGTTGACACAATAGACACTGTGGGCAGGAGTGTGCAGATCTAAGTTAATTTGATTCAACAAGCCAGCAGCTGTCCCCTGAGGTTCAGGCTGATTTCTCTCTGGAAGGCCCAATTTGAGGTCTCTGACCTCCCAAGGCATCAAACTGTGAGGTTCTACCACAGATTCCAGCTGTCTTTCCCCTGAAATTAGACCAGGGTAAGATGTGAGGTGCTGGCCCCTCTGACTTACCAACTATGGTGGTATAGTCTGCCTTTATCACAGAGATATTCTTCACTTTTCCAGTGGGCTTCAATTTTAATCTCTTGTTCATGGGAGGTTGTGATCACGGACAGTGCTGTGTTGGTGCCCATGACTGGTCTTCTCTGCTGTGCTGGATGAAAGTGGTGGTCCTACCAGAGGGTCTCAGTCTGCTTCCATGCTCCTCTGTTGCTCCCTACCAAAAATGTGGGCCCAGCAGAAGGTCACAAGCTACTGTATTCTCCTCTGTTATGCTGGGCTGAAGGGGTGGGCCTGCCAGAGTGTCTTGCTCTGCTTTCAAGCTCTTTTGTTGCTCTGCACCCTGTAGAGTCTTTGAAAGAACCAGCTCTTCCATTTCTTGATTTTTGTAATGTTTTAGTTTCAATTTTATTAACTTGTGCTCTGATATTTATAGTTTTCCTCCTTAATTTGGTTTTGGGTTTGGATTTTTGTTTCTCAAGTTTCTTGAGGACCTTCAATAAGTTATTTATTTGTGTTGGTGTGATTTTTCCAATGTTATCATTGCTTGCAATAAGCTTCCCTCTTCAGATAGTTTTCATTGTGTCCCATAAGTTCTGGAATGTTCTATTGGTAATGTCATTTGCTTCCAGAAATGGTTTAACTTCTTCCTCAATTTGTCCTGTGACCCATTGGGTTTTCAGGAGTATGTCACTAAGTTCCTAGTTGTTTCTAAATTTTCTGTGGTTTCCTTCGTGATTTATTTCTAGTTTCATTTCACAATGTTCCAGTAGTAACCATGGGGTGATTTTGATTCTTTCATATTCAATTAAGCAGGCTTTGTGTATTAGAGTGTGATCTATTTTCAAGCCCATTTTTTGTGTTGAAAAGACTAATGTGTACTCAGTTGTATTAAAGTAGAACACCTTGTAGATGCCTATTGCATCCACATGTTCAAGAATATTTTTACCCAAAATGAGAGAAAACTTAATCTCCAATAAATTCTCCAACATTATCCAAGTAGCTGCATGGTCAATGAGTCAAAAGGCTTTTGCTTTTACTTGTCACTAATCCTGAAAAGGACAGGTGAAGCAGCTATAGATATTATCCTTGAAAAAGTTACTTCAAATAACCTTCTTAAGGATATTTGTATGGAATTATAGAGCAATTCCAGGAATACAGGCCATGCTTCATTAAAATAAAATCACCCTTTCTATGACATTGTTAAGTAAAAATGTTCTAGTTAGTTGAAAAGCAACATTAGCACTTTTATTCCTTAGCAATTCATAACAGAGTGAACATACCAAACAGACCACCAATGTCTCTTTCTTCATATCTGTTACTACAATTTTGTTGTTCTTGTTGTTGACAAATGGTTCAAGAAAGTTGAATTCTATATTGACTCACAGAAAAGCCTCAGAATTTCTTGAAGCTCCAAGAGGTTTACATAATTATAGATAGTGCTGAAACACTTATCCCACCCAGAATAAAGATATATAGGAGAAAAATTAAAAAGATGAAAGAGAACCAAAATAAACTTAAACAAACTAGTTCTCCAAAACAACAAAATAAGTGACTGGCAACTTTTTTCTAGCTCTGAATAACTTTTCACACTAATCAGTGCTGCAAAACAGCCAGCAGTAAGTATAAATTTCCACATATAGTGAAGGCTATTGGCTCATCCTAAACCACCCTGATGAATCAGTTGCACCACAACAGGTGCAAAAATGGCCCCTATTATGGCTTGTGTCTAGATGACCTCCAAAATCATGCAGTCATGTGATGGGTAAGCTTTTTAGAAGTGGCTGGATCTAGAGTGTGTGTTAGTGGGATCAAGGATGCATGATTACTAAATGAGTGCACTGATTGGTTTGGCATAGTTCTGGATAGGACTAAGGATGTGAGAGCAACACCCACCCGAGGGTGGGTAGACTGCATAAAATATAAAAGACAGAAAGTGGGCTAATGTGTTTTTGCCTGCCAGCTTGTAATGGAACATTTCTCCTCTGTGATGCCCCATTGCCATCCCACCCTGCCTTGGAGCCAGCCAACTATGGACTGAAACCTCTACCAACTCTGAGCCAAATATATATTTTCTCCTTTAATTTTAGGTGTTGGGTATTTTGTTTCAGCAATGATAAAAGTAACAAATTCAGACCCCAAAAATGAAGATCCTTACCTGAAACAAATTCCTAAATTATCTTCAAAAATAAGTTTTAAATTGTGAAGACAGTAGCTCTTCGAAATACATTTTCCAGAGTGAAACCAGGCAGTTTGTGAGCTCCCCAGACAATGTCTTTCCTTTTACCAAGAAAAGCATTTATAGGCAGCTGATGCCACAGAGAAATGGATGGAGATTTCCAGATACAAAAGCATCTCCAGCAGCTGCTGGAAAGTCCCCGGAGTACTGACCACAGGTTTAGATACCAGGAGCAGCCAGCCCCTTCACCCAAGGGCCTGCTGGAGTGTGTACATCTTGGGAACTGAGTTTACCTCCTGGATGGCTATGCCAAAACCATTCCTAGCCACTTACATATGAAAATTATTTATTAAAATAGCTCCAATATGACAGAGGATGATAGGGCTGGAGATTTAGTTCAGTGGTGCCACCTACCATGAAAATGCAAGGACCTGAGTTCTATCCCTGGTACAAAAAAAAAAAAAAAAAAGATGGGAGATATTTGCCTGAAATCACCATCTCTTCATAACTTTTTTCTATTCATTTGTTGAATATCTGCATATATTTTGGCCATTAACCACAGCAGTAGATACAGTATGCAAAATTTTGTCATTTTCACATTGTTGATAAATTATTTTTGTTTGCTGAATGTTTTTAGTGACATGAAATCCCGGTTGTCTGTTGGTACTTTTGTTGCCTATGACTTGATGTTAGAGGCAAAATGATATTAAAATGCTTTTCCTCCTGCTTTCTTCTAAGGGTGTCATAGTTTAAGAAATAATGTTTAAATGTTAAAGACATTTTGATTTTTATACATGGTATGTAATTTTATTCTCTCCTTCAAAGGTATAGAGTTTTCCTAATATCATTTGATAAAGATACTACCCTTTCCACTTGATATTTCTTGTCAGGCTTCTCAAAGATCAATTAACTATATATGTGTGGATGTGATTCCTGACTCTTTGTTTGTTTCCACTGGTCTGTAATCTGTTCTTAATCTTGTACTATATTGTTTTAATTACTACTGTAGCTTTCAACTGTAGTTTGAAAACAAAATATGTTGTCTCCTGATTTATTATTCTTTTTCAGATTTGTTTGTGTATTTTATGTTTCCAGAACATTTTTAACTTTTTTTTAGTTTTGTAACATGTGATGTCTTTCCACATATTTTTTCATTCCTTTATTTCTTTTGTTTGTGCATTTTGTTTTCTGAGGTAAGGTCTAGCTATGTAGTTCAGGTCTAGCTATGTAGTTCATTGAACACATAATGTAGTCCAGGCTTGGCTTGAATTTGCATAGATCCTCCTTCTTGTGCCCCCCAACTGCTGTGATGAAAGATGTGCACCACAATATGTGACTCTTCCTTTATTTATTTTGATAGGGAAAACTTTAATAAGTGAAAATTTAAGAAATGTCACAATATAAGATAACTTCTGCCCCTCACCTTGCTTAATTCAGAATTAACAGGTATGGGGAGACACCTAGTCTCCTCACAAAAGTTTGTAGGTGAAAAGAACCATTGTTAGATTTGTTAATTAAACAAGCTCCTTTCACCCTGGCTAGAGTAGGCAAATGAATGAATCTAAAAGATAACTTCCCTAACAAAGAACTGCATCCAGGTTGAAATTCAACTGCTTTGCTATCATGTTTTGTGTATCTGTGAAAATGCAATGTAACCAACTGGGTAAGATCAAAGCTGTAAAACCCTATAAAAGTAGGAGTTGTAGCCCAATGGAGGAGTTGATCAGGGCACCGACATTAGATGTGATCGATCCCCATCCATGGAGTAAACTTTTTAATTCTGTGTGTTACTTGCCAAATCCTCTGTAACACTTTAACCCCTATTTTTGTATTTTTCATTACACAATTGTTTACTTCTTTGGTTAAGTTTATTTGTTTTTACATTCTATATGGTTTTATGCTATTTTAAATATATTTCTTGTATTTAATTTATGTTGGATGTTTAATTGGTAGTGTATACAAATGCAACTTATATATTTTTTCATATCCTGTGACTTTACTGAATTAGCTTATCAATTTTAACAATGCTATTTTTCATTCTTCAAGATTTTCTAAATATAAATCATGCCATTTGAAAACAAATACATTTGGATTTGTTTCTTTTTCTTGCCAATTGTATTGATTAGTACTTCCATTAATGTGTTGGAAGTGTTGCTTTTTTATACTTAACACTAGTCTCTCATGTTCAACTTTACTTAGAATAATGAATTGATAATTTGTCTTCACCTTCAACTTATCATAAGAACTTTTTATTTTAGAAAATATTAATTATATTCATTAAAATTTTTGCCTTAAATTTCCAATTTTCTTCCTTTTTAAAACATGATAGCTTTTACTTTCACAATTACCTTGAAGAGAAGCACAATTTTGTGATTTATATTGACTTATGGAATTTGAAAAGAAGAAAAAAAAGGTTGACAATATTTTTACTAAAACGTAGTATTCACAATTTTCTGTCTAGAAGTACATGGATTTTAAGACTTAAAATTCAATTTTATTGACATTTGGCTTTCATCTTTCATCAAACTTCTTTTTTAATGATCTGTCTCTTCTTGGTCATGTGGTAAAAATAAGAATTGGTTTTTCTTGGTTTGTTTTTAGCCAGTTAGATCTAGGGTTACATTTCTTAAACATCATATAACAGTTTATCCTGACTATTTATTATCAGTCAAAACAAAATTAATTCCAGTGAAAAAGATCTATAGCATACTTAGTCAATAGTTTCTTTTTCATATTCATTGTTTCATTCACTTTTATTGTGAAATCTACATTTAAGTTTGTAGATTGCATGATGTACATTTTGCTTCTAATTAATTATAGATACAAATCTTCATATAGGGATATATTTTAATTACTTGACAAAAAATTAAATCTACTCATAAATGTATTTTCCTTCCAAGGCACATGTAACAAATGAAAAATAAGTGTTTTAGCCAATATGCCAGACAGATTTGCTTTCAGATATAAAAATATGAAAGAAATCTGCTTGAATTTAAAATCCAAAGAATAACTTTAAGCAGTTCTTTGAAATTAGATAAAATAGAATCAGTAACCATGTCAGAATATTAGTCTGAAAATTCCCTTTTGCAACATTAACCATAAATTAACATCACATTATATAGCCCCCACAGTAATTATTTTCCTCTCTATTTTTCAGTGTTTTAGTATTTTATATTAAACATCTATAGCAGATGAATAATATGTGAGTGAAAGGTAGTTTCAACTTTCTTTTTCCCAACCTCCCTTGTATTTCTTGTTCTCCAAATACACTTTCATATTCTTTTATTCCTAAACACAAACACACATGCACATACAACACACACATGCACACACAGAGACATGGAAAATCATAACTGTCTCTTCTCATTATGAATTTCACATGCAGTCTCAGTGTGTAAACTATTACTAAGTATGAGAGAAGACAGCCACCTTCATCACCACTATATAACACAAAGAATTTCTGATGATTTAAGAAAAGAAGACCTCCAATTGAATATCATATAAATAATAATTCTTAATTTAACTGGTTCATTATATTTTATATTTTCTTTTATATTTTCACATAAATAGAACTTCAAATATTGTGTAAATATCACAACAGATAACATGTGTTTTTAGCAATACTTTGTGTGGTATATTGCCTCATTCACAACCCAACTCCACACAGAAGAAAATTATGGCATATTAGTAAAAGTATTTAATAAAACTATCTTCCTATAAGATTTATTCTTATGCAATAAAAATGATATAAATTTCTCAGCCCTACAATTTCAATCAGATTATTTCTGTGATATTTTTAATATTTTACTAACCCTTGTGTTATTTCTCCTTCTTTCTCACCACTGCATTCCCTTGACAAATATATCAATGTATATTCATCTTATAGTTTTATTGTAAAATTAATTCACATACTAAGCCACATACTAATGTATGAGTTTTAAGCATACAGTTCAGTTATTTAATATAAACCAAGTGTTTTGTCACCATCAGTACTACCTGATTTTAGAAAATCATAGTACTCATCCCAAAACTCTATGCATATTACTACTCATTTCTCATTCCTTCTTGAATTATCCCCTGGAATCCTTAATGTTTTGATCTCTGTGGACATATCTATGTGGACATGTCACAAAAAAAAATCAAAATAAAAAAAAGGAACTGTGAAATCAAAAACAACTATGTGAGTGTAAAAATCTGTTTTAAAGTTTATGTCATGATAAAAAATTATATTCAAATGTCCTTGTACTAATGGCAGATTTCATCTAAAGAAAATGTTGATTCTGTTTGTATTTTCTATTGTGCAACTTGAATATTCAAATAGTTTTGGACCATAGAATAACTCATTGAAATGAACAGATTGCGTAAAAACAGAAAAGAACACAAATTTACTAAAACGTTATATTAATTACAAAAATAACTTACCAGTCATTGTGATTAAAACATGGAACAATTTTAATATGAAATGCTTCTGTGAAATAATTAATAGGAAGTGTTTCTTTTGGCATTGCTTACAACACTCTAAATGATATTTATTACATCATCTAAATACCTTAATAAAAAGTGATTGCTATTTAAACTTAAAATCATATTTTGTGAATTCCAATTGATTTATATATGAAATTGTACAAATGAAATGATCAGAAGTTAACTTTCTGAAATTCTTGAAAAGGAAAAAGCATTTTTTCAACTTTAATTGAGTTAATTGGTACATTTTAGGGAAACAGTTCAGTTATATTCATTGTTGGGATCTTGTACCTCTACATGACAAGTCTTGGTTCTCATTTTTTCCCCTTGTCCCTGCCCTCCCTTCACCCCGTCCTCCCCTCCCCATCTATAAACATTTTATTTCTATCTTTTCATCATCTCACATTTTTTTCTTTTCCCTTATTACTCTTCCCCTACCCATCCCACCTCCCCTACACCTTTAGCTCCTTTCTTCCCCTTTCTCAATGTGTAAATACCGAATAGTTTCTCTGGTGTGAATAATCTGCAATAATATGGAAAAAGCATTTTAACCAAAGAATTAATTTATATTTTTAGAAGAGTATAAAATTAGTTGTTTAAATAGGTAGCCAAATAAAATCGTTTTTCATATTATTCTAAATTAATATCACAATACACATTAAAATCTGGTGCAAAATAAATAAATTACTTAGTTAACTATTAAAATATCAATCATTTTAAAATTTTGATTACTTCAAAAGAAGAAAAAGTACATTAATGGAAATCTTTTACTTTACCAAAAAGTTAAAATAAAAATAGTTTCTTCTAACAGAATTGAGTAATAAGGCATTTTCCTTTAAAATGGTAGAATAAGACAATTTCTGACCATAAGAAAATTAAAAGGTTTTAGCTTACTGTCTCTGTATGAAGTAAAATTAATTTTTAATGCAAAAATTAAATAAACTCAGTATGAGGAATATAATACATGGCATTTCTAATTTAGATATATAAAAATAAGATCAGGTTCTAAAAAAATAAATATCATCCATCACTTGCACATCTTACATTAAATTTATTGAAAAATATGAATAGCAGAGCACCTAATGTAACAACGTTAGATAAATTCTATTGCTAATTTTGTTTCCTGAAATTACATTTCACTTTGACCTTCATCTGTACTTTCCTGTGAGTTAATCTTAGGACATTACTCATTTTTGAGCGTGTTAATGTACCATAAAGAATTTGTATTATCATTTGATGCATTATCTGGGCCAGGTGTTACATGTTCTCTGCATCTGCCCTGAAGTTTATTTATTTATTCTAAGGTCATATAATATATTTCTGTGATCAACTTGATAATTAAAATTTTCTGGTATGTATAGTGTAAGTTTGTTTTGCTTTAACATTAATATAACACTAAATTTGTTCATAAATGCTGTCTTTTACATTTGATTTCCTTAATAAATCACTTCTAGTTAAACAAACATAAATAAGACTATACTGTTTTAATAGGCAGTATGATAGTACGTCTTGTAATCTAATTCCTGGAAGAGAAATCCTTTAGATTTTTCTAGATACAGTTTTTGAATATGCAAACAATTTGTTTTGGAATGCAGAAGCAAAGAAAATATAAAAAGAAGCAAAATAAATTGGAAATTTAAGACTGATATTTAGCTGAGATTAAGGTTACAAACTATCTAGAAGGTAAAGGTCAGGAATGTACTCCACAGGTGACATGGAAAATTATATATGGAAAACTTTATGATTTCTCTGAATACTGCAGGAATAGAATCTTTGCTTATAATTTTAGAAGAGAACTGCTTTTGGCTTGAGAATCTGCTTTATTTGTAGCACCATTATTTGAGATGGGAGAGTAAAAAATTAGAGGGAGTGAGGCATAGTAAGAAAAATAAAACCTTTATCTTTTGTTATTTTAATTTTGAGATGTCTCATTCATGGCAAAGTTCAAAGGTCAAATTGATGTTTAACTACTACTTGTGGGACTTAGGAAACAGACTGTAGTTTTAGATGTTTTTATAAAAAAGATATCAATACATTATTTAAAACAAAAATCATGTACTATCTCATGAAAGAAATGTAGAGAATATTTTAGGCTCCAAATTAGAGTGGAAATCAGGGAGAATCTGGATGACAGTGAAAAGAGAAGAAACAAGGGAAGTAGAAAACCAAGATCCTATGATGATAATATAACCTCAGAGTTCAGGAGTGATTTTGTCTCATGTGCATAATTTCCTAGACTTGTAGTTTATGAAGAAATCCAATAACTAAGACACACTTACAGACATATTCTTACCTTAAGTTCTTCTTTTTTCTTTTTAAATTGAATTTATTGGTACTTTTTAGGTATATAGTGCATTTATATTCATCATTGGGATCTTGTACCTTTACATGACAGGTCTTGATTCTCTTATTTTCCCCTACTCCCTGCCCTCCCTTCACCCCCTCCTTCCTTCCCTGTTTACAAAAACTGTATTTCTATGTTTTCCTTTTCTCAGATTTTTTTCTTTTCCCTTATTTCCTTTCCCCTATCCTTCCCTCTTCCCCTACACCTTTAGCCCTTTTCTTTCTATTTTGCATTGTCAATTATACCATTAGGATCTTACTTAATATTATAGTTTTTAACATTAGAGAAACTATTCAGTATTTACAGATGTGTGACTTATTTATTTCACTTAAGAGTATGACCTCAATATGCATCCATTTTCCTATGGATGACTCTATGTTCTCATTCTTTATGGCTGAGTAGCATTCTTCTTTATCCAGTCTCCAACTGATGAGAAATTGGGATAATTTTTATGAGTCATTAGAGAATCAAAAGCTAAGAAACAAGTATATCAGGAAGATTTAAGTAATAACCCAAGCAATGAACCAAGAACAACCCAACAACAAAAATAAAAATGAGAAAACACTTAAGCAAGACACAAAGACAGACTTCCCATTCACCAATGGTAAAGTCTAAGGGGAATGAGGTTGAAAAGTCTGGCAATCAACCACCAGGAAACCCTGAACTCATAGCACAGGAAATAGCAAAACAGATAAATCAGGCTCTATAAAAATTCAATACAGAAATAATTTCCCAGATAACCATATAGATGGTGAGCAAAATGAAAGTCATGATTCGAGACTCTAGAACAGAAACTGACAAAAAAAAAAAAATACCAACAAAGCATAGATGAGCTCAGGACCATGATAGAAGCCATGAAGGCCCAACGTAAGTTCTATTTCTTCGTTTTGTTACCCTATTTCTCCATATGTTCACTTAATGATGTTTATTCTGAATACATCACAATAAGCAGGTGCAAAGACTTCGTTTTTGTCTACTTTATCTCTGTGTAGTATTTATATCATTTTATTCAAAGATTTTTTGTTTTTTGATACTGGGGAATGAACTTGGGACCTTTTGCTCTAGAGGCAGGCAGCGGAACCACCGAGCTAAATCCCCCGCCCTATTCAAATAGTTTTAATCTTTGTTCTTAAAGAATAATTTTCTGTAAATGTACAAGACCCTCATCTTGTATTTTGTATTATTAATCCAATAGCTCTATCATCTCTTCCTTAAAATATTTCGATGAAGATTCAATAGTAAACAATATACATTTCAGCACCGTTTTAAAATTTTTTCATACAGCTCCCAGTTGAGTTAGGAAATGATTTTCTTTCTGACTGAAAACAGTAATATTACTAAATATTTTTTGCCACTGCTTGATCCAAATAATCATCCTTTAGTTTTCAAAAAAAATTTTTGCGTCAGTGTCCTACCAAATAATACGTAAGATATCTGCTCTGGGGTTCTGTGCCCTCTTTTATTATTGATTTATGTATCATCTGCATTTCCATTTTATATGTAAGAGCATGGCTATGGTTTAAAATAATTTCACCAGGCACTGGGAAATTTAGGGCTCTGGACGGGATTTGTCTGAACATTAGTACTGTTCATACCTCATTATAATTAGTTTTTCTTTTAATTTCTTTCTTCTTCCTTCCCCTTAAACAGGAGAGAAAGACAAAAAGCCAGGCAGAGGAGGAGATCTGATTTGCACACGAATAGAAGACTAAATTATCTGGAGCAAATATATTTTTGTTAAAGTTCTTACATAAAGTTATGCAGAAATAACCAAATACAAGATTAGACTTGAAAAAAGGGCAAAGTTTTGCTTGGATAGAAACACGGGAAATAGTATTAATTTCTAAGACTGACACATTAACATCTTGAATTTATTTTCCTTTTAAAAGTATAAACATCAGTTTTCATCCTAGATCTATGGAAAGAGATTTGCCAAATATAGTATCCTAGAATTTACATTTTACATGGCAATGCATTATGAAAAAGAGTTCCATTTCAATGTATTTGTTCAATAAACTATAATTTTTAAAGTGCAATAAACTTCAATACATTGTCAACTCAATATAAAATTAGCCAGTTTGATCACTGAAATAGAAATCCAAGCTTCTCAAACCTAAATCATGGACTTTAATTTGTTTGTTAAATATTGTTACATGTTAGGTTTTGGAATAAATTTTTTGTTTCAGGAAAATCTTGCAAAGCTTATTATAGAAATCTGACTTGTACTTTGTGATTATTCAGATTAATAATTGTAAAGTGGGACATAGATAATTTGAAGAAAATCAATTTAAATAAATGTTTTCATTATGCTTTAATTAGACTATATTAGCATCATATTATTAACATAACCTACATAAGATTCTTTGAAACCTAAAGTGTCTCTTTTGCAAATTAGATCTCTGTTTGGACAGGGTATAAAAATGAAATAGCAATGAAGTTATAATTCTTAGGGAAAATTTCATAAAGATTTTATTTATATAAGTGTGAGCAGGCTATCAACAAAGGTACAATTCTAGGGCTCATAGTGGCAAAGCTGTTACTATTTCTAGAATCAAAATGGGGAAACAATGTGTAATTATCAAGATTTAGGGAAAAAAAGACTAAAAAGCAATGACTTTTGTCATGGAACTCAAACAAACTAGGATAACTCTGCAAATAAGAGCCAGAGGAAAAAAATAAATGGTCTTATTTCACTCTTCTGGGTTTTGTCCTGTCAGAGATCTCACTGACTGAACTACACAATTAGTCAGAAAACAAGAAACTCATTAATGGAGTATATAGTGGCCAGCTTTCAAGGGCAGAGAAATGGGAGATGGTGAAGAATCGATGTACAGCAGTGAAAGGATGCTACCCAGTACAGCTTGAGCTTAGACAAAAAAAGAAACAAATTAAGTTGGCATTAAGAAAAAATAAAGGTGATAGGAATAACTAGATACATTGAACATTTAGCTTCTAAGTTTTTAGTGAAAAATTTAAAGATATAATTTGATGACATTAACTGATTAATTAATGTGACAAAACTTTCTTCAGAATAGGATAATCACAGTGACAGAAATTATAATGTTTCCAGTTATTGCTGCTGGGACTGTGTTTTTATTAAAATAATCATTTTCTAGGATTCTGTTTACATTTATCTCCAATAAAATGAAATTTCTTATTCAAATGGAAAAGCAAGTAATGTGTAAGAAAAAAAATTCAAATGACATTATGAAAAGTGCTGAATTTGCCTTAATCTACTAGTGTCTTTTTTTGAACATTAAAATGTCTTCTAGTGTTTTAAACAAAATTCCAGTCAAAACAATTGGTGTTAATATGTAAATAAGAAATATGTATTTGCTCTGAAAGTATTACTAAATATATTCTCTATTAAATGTTTCTTTTCTTTTGTCAATCTTATTAGACTTAATAAACCTTTGTTTCTATAGGCCATGCTTATTTTTATTGTTGAAGTGCTTGCTATCTTGTATCACAACTACTTATTATGCTACACATATACACATATATGTATATAAATTTTCATTTCATTAGATACACATGTATATCTAAAACTATTTTGCTATATTTATGCATGATAAAGTCATTAGAAATAGAATGTGTAATTTACTCATATTTATCTCCAATTTTTAATGATATTCTTTCACTGTCTTCTATCACCTGTTATTTATTTTGTCATTTTTTTGCTATCATTGACAAAAATATGAATATTTATAATGTAATACATAGTATTTTCATTGTGCATATTTTATGAAATTAATTTAACCCAATTAATATATTATCTTACATATAGACAGTTTGTGTTCAGAATGACATATTCTGTGTTAGCTCTTTTCAAACATATGACATATTATTCAACATGGTATATGACAAATATCTAGGGTTTATTCATCCAATCTAACTATACCTTTTGAAAAAGATCCTCATTTTTCTCTGTATTCATGCTCATTCCTCAGTAACCATAATTGTCCAACAGTTTTGTGATCTCCATGTTCCTAGATATCACATAAAAGTAAGCCCAAGTTATTTACTCAGCACTATATACCTCTAGTTTTGTTCACATTATCTCATAAACAGAGTTAATTCTCTTTTTGGTTATACACAATTGTATTATGCTGTTGAATATGTACACTGTGTTTTCTTTATTCAATCCATGCGTTTATGGGAACCAAATAATTTAGTAGTAGTTAACTTATGAAAAAACTAAAATAAATCCTATTGTGACACTCAGATAAATCATGGAGAAATTGTGCAATGAGGTAATATGTGTATTCTTTATATCATAAAGCCATTTATTAAAAATAATATAGATATATATTTTAGTAGAATAGAAGTTTTTTATGAATCAGAAATTTTTATTTTGAAAGCTCTTCATTTGTACCTTTTAAAAGGTATAAAGACAATATCTAGAAAGATAAGAAATAGTACAGTCTCATAGAAAAGCTTAGCTGTTAATGCAATTTTATAAATATAAAGTACAATTAAATTGACTGAATTCAAGAATCACAAAACATGAATATGGGATATTAATACAAGCCTACAAATTTTCTGTGAAAAAAATGTATGACCACTTATTGCTTTTTTTTAATAGTAAGAAATGCTCTTTTCTAATCTAATATACATAATTGCATCCTTAGCCACTGTGTACATTACTGAAATAGAAACATGTATAGCTGTACTGCAGTTTGCCCTCCAAACTCTAAGCATCTCTGTGAAATAAGGAAGTAATATAAAATAGAAATTTTTGATTCATCTATGCATGTTATCAAAGACTAATGTGGACTAAGAAAAAAGTCAATGTTTATAAGAATATTTCTGGTTTGTATCAGTGTATCTTTAGAAAGAAAAACATTTAAAATCCTTCTCTTTCTTTCTTTCTTTCCTTTCACAGACTGAATAAGTTATTCTAGTAGATAACTTTAAAATAATCTAAAAATTAAATTATAATTTTTATCTCCTAATAACATGTGAAATTACATGTAATAGATAAATCAGAGCATGTTTATTTTTAAACCAGGAATAACATTTTCCAGTTAATATTATACTATTCCTTAATAATGCATTTGATTTTCCCAAATTGATGAGGAAATTGCTGATTATATGCAGTTTCCATATTTAGTTAAAATGAATATTAATATTGTAAATGATGAATTGCTAATATGGGGCATTGAGCATGCAATCAACTACAAAATATCCATCCTATAAGAGACAAGAATTTATAGCAATAATTTTAGAACTCAGTTTCATTTCTAATGCATGTACAATAAAGGCATGGGAAATTTAATAGTCTTTCCTAGTGAGAAGTAATTATGTTTCTTTAAATATGCCTATTTGACTATTTTGGGGAAATAATTTAACTGTGAGATTATGAGCACCACTTTTTAAAATATATTTCATAAATATATTAGACAAAATTATGCTTCCTTGGTAGTGTAAGAAAAGTGCCTACTTTAAAAATATTATTCAATTAATTAGACTTTTAATAGTGATTTTTCTCTCATAACTAAAATTTGTTAAAAAGCATTAAATTTGGCTCCATTTCTATAAACATGTTTGTGCTTTGTGTTTTTTATTAACAGTAAGAAAGTATCATGGTTGGACCTAATTCTGCTTAAATATATTGAAAACACTATCATTATTGGCAGAGGGGAAAGTTCTTTTAACTGATGCAAGGAAAAAATTGTAGTTACACTAATTAGTGCAGTATGGTATACACAATAAATATATAAATTTAAAACAATAAAATCTCTCTAAAACTGCCAGACCACATCCATTAAATATTTCTGTACCCCCAAGTTTAGACAAGGCAGAAAAATTTAGAACACAAATTTTTAAAATTAATGTTCTCGATAGCTATAAATCCTCATAAGCAATTTCAATCCTAATCTGATTCTGTATTCTTTGATCATTATTTCAAGTCCAGTCATTTCTGGGCAATTGATCTTTTGTGACTTGTTTCTGATTGCATTGGGTTAGACCTACCAAGTCCTGACCCATATACTTTGTGCCTTCAAAGGTAGAGATGTTAACTTTCAGACCTAAAATATCTCAACTCATATTCAAAGAATTTAAATATCTGGGTTAGTTAAGCCTTCAAAGTCTTCGACTAATTGGAGTTAGCAGTCAATACATAGAGAACTTATTCTCTTTCTCTTTGTTGACGCATGTGCTTTACTAATACTCAGAAGAATGCCTTGAGGTCCAACAGTCTGTATATTTTAAAACCTAGTGATAACTATGTTGATAACTATGTTATTGTTGTTCTTCTTTCCCCATCAATCTTGTCTTTCAGTTCTATTTCTCTGATAAACTTCTTAAAAATAGCTACATCTAATATATTTTACCACGGGGTATATTTTATGGGAATTCAGAGTAAATCTGCATATAGAAAAACTGATATAAGTGAAAATACCAGATACAAATTATATAATTTTAAAATTACCCAATTCAAAAATGGGCATCTGAAATGAACAGACATTTCTCAAAGAGGAAAAAGCCTCAAATAAATAAATAAAAAAATATTCCACATCACTGGCCATTCAGAGATGCAAATGAAAACAACACTGAGATTTCACCTCACCCCACATTGAATGTTTGCTATCAAGAAATCAACCAATAACAAATGTTGGTGGGGTTGTGGGGAGAAAGGAACCCTTCTCCATTGGTGGTGGGAGTGCAGACTGGTGCAACCACTATGGAAATCAATATGGAGATACCTCAAAGAGCTTGGACTGGAGGTTCCATTTGACCCAGCCATCCCTATGCTGGGTGTCTTTCCAGAAGAGTTAAAAGAGTCATATCACAGCGATATATGCACAACTGTGTTTATAGCAGCACAGTTTGTAATAGCTAAAACATGGAAACAGCCCATTTGTCCAACAGTTGGAAACTGGATAAAGAAGATGTAGTTTTTCTATAAAATGGAATATTACTCAGCCATAAAGAAGGAGAAATTGGAGTCATTCATAGGAAAATGGATGCATATTGAGGTCATACTCTTAAGTGAAATAAATAAGTCATACATGTATAAATACTGAAGAGTGTCTTTGGTGGTGTGAAAAACTAAAAGTGTAAATAAGATCCAAATGGTATAATTGACATGTGAAATAGGAAGAAAGGGGCTAAAGGTGTAGAGGAATTGGGAAGCGTAGGGGAAAGGAAATAAGGGAAAAGAAAAAAATATGAGCAAATGAAAAAATGAAAAAAAAAGTGTTTGTAAATAGGAAAGGGAGGAAGGAGTGAAGGGAGGTCAAGGGTATGCGGAAATATGAGAACCAAGACCTGTCATGTAAAGGTACAAGATCCCAATGATGACTGTAACTGTACTGTATACCTAAAATGTACTAATAAACTCAATGAGAAAGAGTAAAATTAAAATGAGAAAACAACATGAAAATTCATACACCAAGATATTCTGTAAGAAGATAAAAAAGAGCTCCTTCATTAGCAAGGAAATATAAAGTACTATGTGATCTTTCCAAATTTACCTTGCTTTAAAATTTTTCACAAGACCAAAAAATGTTTGTATCTTATGGAAGACATTACATATTATTGAATAAATAAATTATGCAAATATGAGATTTTATATAATAATAACATATTTAGTGAATGATTACTGTAGGCCATATATTTTATAGCACTTTGGATAAACAGCTAATTTAATTTTTAAGCAATTCTATTATGTTTTTTCATGGTATGAGAAGAGAGCCAGTGATTAATTTAGGATTCAAGCCAAGCTCTCTTACTCTAGAAGAAATGTTCTTTCCTGCTCACTCACCTTTTGAGTATGGATTACAGATATAAGAATGCTACAGATCTATTTGTTTCCAACTTCAAAAATTATTTTTCATGCCATCCCTTGTACCTAGGGTTTAAAATACCAAGATGACCACTCCAAACTCAAAATGCCCAACAGCTGCCTGTAAACAGGGATAATAAATCTTTGTGTCTCTTTTTGTGGTCTAGTTAAGTCATTGAAACCCTTCTGAGAAAAAAAAGTTTTACATTTATACATATAAAATACATAGCATATGTATATGAATATATATATATATATACACACACATATAAAATACATACCATATGTATATGAATATATATACACACATATAAAATACATACCATATGTATATAAATATATATATAACTAATGAGGAAAATAATTGCATTTAATTATAGTTTATAAAATATTTAAAAATTGCACCAGTGATGTGAGAATATACATGCTTCTTTAGAAGGATCTTGTGATGTTTTCAATAAGTACTTGACTTTGAATGTAAAGATGAACTATGATAACTTTAAATGATATTTCAAGACATTATTATAAGCATTTGTAAATTACTATCTGTATGAAATTATCACAAAATAATTTGTGAATTATTTACTTTTTTGGATAGTTGGTACTCTGTTCCATGTGTCTTCAGAGTATGAAGACTGTTGTCTATATAAGGTGGCAGATTTAACTAATTTTTATTTGACTAGTACACCCATAAATATCAGCAATAAGCTATTGTTTCTCATTGGCTCACTCTTGTACCTCTTTTGCACTTTCTCATTACAAGAAAATATTCCATTTTTTCACTAATGTATTTCAAGTAATTGCAGCCTTCACATCCATATCTTCTTTAGCAAATATTGCTGTTGTTTTTTTCAACTTTGTTAAAACTTGAATAGAGTGAATATGTCCTTTTTTTGTCACATTGCAGGTTGTATGTAAATCCTTGCTTCATTAAGACTCATGTCACTGAGCTCCAGCAGTCTCTATTTTTTCTATTCCTGTGATATAGCATTCATTATATGTAGAGACTTCTGTTAATATTTTATTCTCTTAAGTAGTACCACAAATATCTAATAATTTTAATTTGATTTCTGCTCACATATCCATCTTCATAGCCAAACTCTGAGAATTGCCTTCACCTAAATTAACTCTGCATCTCCAAAACCAAATTCAAAAAATACATTAGTTGAACACAGGTTTTCAACACTCTACTCAGTCTCAGTGCAGCTATTAAAACCAGTACTCTTCAAGACCTTCCCTCCAGAAATATTTTACCCTTTACTTGGTTGGCTCGGACAGTAGCTTATTGAGCTGAAGAAAGGGCAAAGACACAAATCATCAGCTTAAACAATTACAAAGGGTCAAAAAGAAAGTAACAAAAGGTGAACCCTGAGAAAGGCACCAGTGCCCTCTAGTTACATTTTCCACAGTGGAATGGTACACTGCTGTGAGTGAACCAAAAAATGGGGATTTGATGGTTTTTTTTAAAGCCAGGGGCAGAGGATAGTTAGGGGTAGAAAATACTCAGCACTAAGTTATAGAGCAAGAGTTTCCTCAAGGTTTCTACCTCATCTTTCTGATAAAGGCCTCAACAGAGATGTTTAAGGACAGTCTAAGACAAAAACTTTTGATAAAGAGATCTTCCAAGGAAAATGGAATGGGTAAGAATGCAAGAGTATGTATCAACAGTTATAATGGTTTACATCTAGATGCCCCTCCGAAGCGTTATGAGCTCATAGCTGGATCTTTTGATAGATGATTGGATCAAGATGATGTGATACTCACAGTCTTCAGTGGGTTAGTCCACTGATAAGTTTATAGGTAAGTATGATGTTGGAATATGGCTTCTGATATAGCAGGTGGATCGCTGCAGGCATGGCCTGGAAGGGTCTCTCTCCTTTCTGCCCATGTTTTCTCTCTTCTTCCTTCCTGCCTGCCACATCATGAACTGTTTCTCCTCTGCCGTGCCTCTCTGCCATGCTGTTCTGCCTTGGAGCCATCCAGTATGCACTTAAATCTCTACAAATTTAAGCCCAAATAACCCTTTCCTCTGTGGATTTGTGGATGTTGTTACTGCCTCTCAGTAAAGACAAGGTAACTAAGACAAGCATGAGTGGACAGTGATGACTGAGACAGTAATTCCAACTTCCCAGTTATTTCAATGCATGGGAAGTAAGACCAGTGTGGTGTGGAGTGAAGAGGGTTTCTCATATTGATGCCTATCACATAAAGCCTCTCTTAGGCACTTCCAGACCTGAACAAATCATACTTTCATGTTTTAACTGGCAGCCAGGTTCCTAAGGATAGTTGTGTTGATTTTTATCACATGTCTTGCAAACGTGTTTCAGTTTGCACAGACATCAGTTGCTACCTACCACCACTGGCATCATTTTCTGTACATGATGTGTATTGTTTCTTCAATAAATCTTAAAAATGGACTTCATGAGCAAAATGTGTTCATTTTATACAGAAATATTTCAAAGTTCCCTGTTTCCATGTGCAGACTATTTATTCTTCCTTGTAGCTCAGTTATAGATTGTCACTGGGTTTGTTCCCCAGTACATCCCCTCCACACAGAAGATAACAATTTTCCTTTATATTGGTGATTGTTATCTTCTCTACACTTTGCAACCCAGTCACTTGCAAGCTTTCAGTAATTGAAGTCAGCGATTCTTGCCTTTTTTCCTCCAAAATCACAGCTTTGCCTTCAATTTGTTTTTGCTAAAATTTCTCATTTGTTCTATTAAAATATGAGAAAAATTTGCCTCTTTTTAAAATATTTCTTAAAACATGTATCCCTTCTTTTGTCTCTCCATCTTGTGCATATTTCATAAAAATATAATGAATTCATTTTCTGAATTCTAGTAAGTAGTGAAACTACTGCACTTGAGAAACTTTCTTTCCTCTAAAGTGAAACTACTTCCATTGAGGTCATCAAGAACTGGCTTATTTTGATATTTTTTGCATTTATCAGTAGACATCCTAGTACTTTATGTTGGAAAAAGCCTTTGGCATGTTGATAAACAATATATACCTGTTGAGTTTATGTAAGGTACCTTAATTTTTAAAATACAAGCTCATGGCCTTTGATAACAATTGTAACACAGTATATCTTCATAAAAATATATTTTATATGTTATATGAGCACAGAAATATAACCAGATAATTCTTATAGTTATAAAAGATGTAAAACTCACTTTTTAAAATATTGTTTTTAAATGGCAGGTGAGTGCTAAATTATTCTTTGATTACATATTTCAATTACATTTGAGAGAAATAGACTGGCAGAATGGATTAAGAAGCAAAATCCAAAAATATGTTGTATACAAGAACCACACCTAGTTCAAAAAGAAGCCCATAGACTGAAAGTGAAAGGATGGAAAACAATTCTCCATGTAACAGGATCCCAGAAAAAAGCAGGGGTAGCAATCTTATTTTCAGACAAAGTAAATTTCAAATTAAAACTGATTAAAAGAGACAAAGAAGGCCACTACATCCTTGGAAAGGGAACAATTCAAGAGGAAGAGATGACTATCATAAAAATACATGTACCAACTATTAATGCCCCCAACTGTATAAAATAAATTTAACCAAATAAGCACTAATACAATTGTAGTGGGGAATCTAAATACCCCACTTTCACAAATAGACAGATCATCTATGCAAAAAATCAACAACAAAATACTAGAACTGAACCTAGCTTTGAAATGCATGGACTTAATAGATATCTATAGAGTGTTCCACCCCACAAAACATTTGAATTCATTTCATTAATTAACATTTTTTTCTTTACTAGAATGAAATGATTTTATATTACTTCAGTCTTTCAATTAGTGTTAACCCTTTTTATATAACCACTTATATTTTATATTTTGCAGGCATAATTGTGAAATTATACAAAATTAAAAATACTTCATGTCATGTATAAAGCTCAAATTTCACCATGCTTTTTCCATGTTTACATCATTCAGTAATTTTATATTATATATAGAGAAGATATGCTAATTTTCCTATAAGGGATCAAAAAGTATTTTAAGCCTTGTGTACCCCATATTTTGTTTCACAAATTTTGAACATGAGCACTTATAGCTTAAACTTTAATAATGCAATGTGGACATATTCCAGTAAATTTTTATTTCTAAAAAGTAGAAATATTATAAAGTTTATTCTAAAGAAAAATACAATTATATAATTATTTTCAAAAAATCTTCAGTGTGTGCCCATGATTGACTCTTAATGGAGTCATTAATTATCCCAGTAATATTGTGTGTCAGCATGCATGAGTTACTGAACACTGTGGAATATAACCCAAACTTTGGGTTACAGATTTTTTTGGGGAGATGGTCCTATAGACATGACTGATTCCTCAAATGACTGCTATTATTGTCTCCAATCCCTGGCAAAGTCAAACTTACACTGTGAGTACCAAGGCTCTAATATAAATCATATCTTTAGTGTAGCATATTTGGCATGTTTGCAAAGCCTAAGTAAATAAGACATTCTTATCAGACACCATGTTTTAAGTGCTTTGAGAGTATCAGCTATATACAACTGATTCTTAATGATTGTGTCTTTGTTCACTCAAATACATTTTTTACCTGTTCCATTCTCTAAGAGACATAAAGACATCACTTTCTATAAATTTCTTTCAGTTTGGCACGCTGTTAGTCACCTTTGTTTCACTAGTGCATATATATTGTTCCAAATGCTGTAGAAGCTTAATAACTGTTAATACATCTGGGTGGTCAAAAATAAGACATTTATTTTTAGATTTTTTCAAAAACTAATAATGTTCAAGAAATGTATATTGGAATAATCAATAGATAGCACTCATTTTAGTCTGCAAATTCATAGTTTACTAAATGAGAACATCTACAAGTAATTTACACATTAGAAACAGATGAAATGTAGGAAAGAAAAATTTAATAATAGGGTAAGAAGTGAAGCAGTATGATGTTCATTAAGAAGAAATGAGATTAAATTTTATTTTAGGCAATTTTAAAACATCGTTTCTGAAAGTTTCATACAGTTATAATAGACCAGATATGGACAAAATATAAATCACTATCTAACATTAATCTGTTCAAAATTTGATCAGTTCTCTTTTGCAAATGAAGTTTTATAGCCTAACAGCTGAGCCTGGCTATTTTATATTGTTTATGGTTGCTATCCCAATAAAATGGCAAATTTGAACAGCTACCAGGAGGTACTGAAGAACATATGTCCACACACTCACCATATTTTCTTCCTGGTTTGTCACTGACAAAGCTTCATGATCCTTGCCATAAATAAATAAACAAAATTTTATAACCATGAGCTCAAAGAAAATGTACAATTTGATTGTTATTTGTTGCACATCTTGTGCATTTAATGTGATGCAACCAATCCTAAATGGATTGAAGACTGTCAAAATTAGAATCTCTATGTAATCTATTAGAAATTCTCAAAGCCATTAATGTTAATCAACGTATGTATATGGATTTTGTTTATTATATGTTGTCTAAAGGTGGTTCATTTTAAAACACATTTATCTTTGTAATATATGAACTTTTACATACAATATTTAAGGTTATAAATTTAATATTCTTATGATATTAATAGTATTTACTTTTCAATGTGATTAGTTACAAAATAACTTCTGTCACTACATAATGAATTTTTCATCCACAATCATTACTCTACCAATGCATGAGGTATTCTTTAAGAGCATTTCAAACCTGTCAGTGAAGAAATTATTCTCTATATCATTTTTTCCCCTTAAGTAGAGTTTGGTTGTCTGGGTAAGCATTGTGTTAAAGGCCCATATCAAAGAATTTCAAGAAGCAGATAGCTTAGCTGTTGCTAAGCTGGTTACTCAGCTATTACTCTCAAGATGGCTAAAAAAAATAAAAAATAAAAAAGCAAGCATGGATCACAGAGAGATGCTTATTTGATCACAATGTAAAGAACATACACAGTTATGGTATGTATGTGTTTGGAAAAATATCAAGTTGTATTTTATAAATAAATTAAAACACACTTTAATTTTGGAGAAAATATAGGGAAAAGATAATAACAGAGTTTAACTTAAGCAACTACTGGAAAATAGAAAATAGGTAAGGAACTAAGGCATAGGAAATTGGGGAATGCCAAGATTTTAATAACAAATTATTTAAAACCAGTTCTTTATACCATGATGCGAGGTCAGAAATAGACAACTGGAATCTACTTATTTTTCTATTAATGCTTCATTTTTCGTATTTGTCACTGAATCTGGAGAAAAATGAAAACATAAAGTGACATTAAATGCCCCCCAAATCCAAAATGAATAGGATATAGAGTCAAATAATCCAGCAAAATGCTGCAAGGTATTATTTATCTAGATTCCAAAATTATTATTTAAGCTCCCATTGATTAGGAATCAAGAAATAAAAAAGCTCTTTATTTTTGCACAACATATGTTATGTTGACAAATTTCTTTCTATTACTTTTTAAAAATTGTTTTCCTTTTCAGGAATTTAGAACAACCTTCATTTCCTTTGATTTCTCTTCTTTGCAATAGTTACATTTACAGAATATAAGAAGTAGAAGTAAGTGACTTAGCTGGAAAAATATAAAACCATATCAGCTTAAATTAATGAAGCCAAGACTAAGGATTTAGCTCAGTGGTTCCCCTGCCTGCCTCGCAAATGCAAGGACCCAAGTTACATGCCCATTAAAAAAAAAAAATAATTAATGAAGTGGATAACACTGTGACAAGAAAAAGGGACTAGATGGAGAAGACTGTTAAACACTAAATGATTTTTTCATTTATTTTTATCATTCCAAACTGCTGTTACTCAGTGAAACAAATACTGATATTAGCAACAAGCAGGCTTATTAGAAAAACATAGATTATAAAAGTGATGGACTATTGTTCAAAAGCAAACAATTTAATGTGATTGTTAATAGGATAAACATGGAGAAAAGAAATAATGAAAATTAATTCTATATTTAGAGGGCTTAGGTTTAGTGCTGAGTTTGGACAATTTGGTCTATCACTCTACTCTTTGAGGCCATTTCATGTGCAAAGTCATGGCAGAATAGAAACACCTCCTCCATGAGTTGTTAGTACTTGTATCACAACAGCTTAGTTCAAGCAGTGCCTCCAGCTATGCCTCCTATGACACAGTGTCTAGTCAACATTAGTTATCATGTACAACCACAAGAACTAAGAAAAAGTAGATACTTTATACATAAATTCCAAAATGTATTTTGATGGAAAAAGTTACAGTGGAAGACTGTTACTCTGTGTGACTTGGGAACTGAGTTACTTAGAATTTAAAGTCTTTGCATTGAGAGTTATCTTCAAGAAATGAATAGGAAGAAAAGGGCTAAAAGAGGAGGAGAAAGGAAAGAAGGGAAAAGAACAAAACATGAGAAAAGGAAAAAATGGAAACAAAGCCGTTGTGAATAGGGAAGTGTGGAAGGGGTGAAGGCAGGGCAGGGGTATAGGAAAACATCAGAACCAAGACACATCATGTAGAGTTACAAGATCCCAGTGATGAATGAAACTGTACTATATACCTAGAAAGCACCAATAATCTCAATGGAAAAAAAAAGAATTTTTCAGTGATTTTGGTGGCAAAGTATAGAAACCTTAATTCAAATTTAAAATGTCAAAATATAGTACACTATTCTATATATTGCAATATTGCATTATTTTATATTGCATTAGTTAGGAAAGAGACATAGCTTCTTTCTCTCTCTCCCTGGTCTTTTTGTTATTATGCAGCATTTCCTTAAGAAGATTCCCTTTGCTGACTTAAAGTATCAGAGAAACTAGAGCAACATATTGAGTCTAAGTTTAAAATCCAGAGGAAGTAAAGAAACTACTTTCTTGTCAAGCACAATGGAAAACCTCTCTTCTAACTTGTTACTTTTTGTTTACCTTGTCCATGCACCAATCGACATAGTGATCTGCACTGTCCCTGGAGTTCAGAAGCTGGGAATTGAGGACATTGCTTCAGACTTCAGCAGTTGTGTGGCATTCAGCCGCAATAGTAAGAAAATTAGTATTCATTAGAAATATAGTAAGAAGGAACATGGTTAGGCAGATAAGTGTCCACCACTGTAATAATTACTGTGATTGTATCTCATTAACTTTAG
>NW_022900918.1:1297989-1312534 GCF_012274545.1 Fukomys damarensis
TTTTTTTTTTTAGTACACAGAAATCACACTCACCACCTGCTTGCTATTTCACACATTTAAAAAAAAAAAGTTAAAGGCTGTTATTTGTAACTGTAACAAATGTACATATCTGTGCTAGGAATTGAAAATACAATTACTACCAAATACTTTTGGTTAGAAAAAGAGGCATAGTGGAAGAAAATAGGAGGTGTCAAAAATCTCTTTTAAATGGTATGCCAAATAGAACAATGAATGTGTGGAGTAAGAATTGTTCTTTTGGCTATTTCTGGCCAAGACACACAGATAAAACATTTATTTTAAAATTAAATATTCTTTAGTTACCTATGCTTCCAGATTCCTTTCTTTTATTTTTCTCATTGAGTTTACTGGTACTTTTAGGTATACAGTACAGTTACATTTATCATTGGGATCATGTACCTTTACATGCCAGGTCTTGGTTTTCATTTTTTTTCCATGCCCCTGCCCTCCCTTCATTCCCTCCTCCCTTCTCTATTTACAAATTCTTTATTTACATTTTTTTTTGTTTTCTCATATTTTTTCTTTTCCCTTATTTTCTTTCCCCTACCCTTCCTACTTTCACTACACCTTTAGCCCTTTTCTTGTCATTTCACATTGTCAATTATACCATCTGGATCTTATTTAAATACGGAGATACCTCAAAGAACTAGGCTTACAGGTTCCATTTGACCCACGTATCCCTCTGCTGGGTATCTTTCCAAAAGACTTAAAAGAATCATACCACAGTGGTACTTAGGCACCCATGCTTATAGCGGCACAGTTTGCACTAGATAAAATTTAGAAACAGCCCAATTGCCCATCAGTTGGAGACTGGATAAAGAAGATGTGGTTTTTCTATAAAATGGAATACTACTTAGCTTTAAAGTATGAGAAACTAGCGTTACTCATAGGAAAATGGATGAATATTGAGACCATACTCAAATGAAATAAATAAGTCACACATGTGTAAATGCCAAATAGTTTCTCTGATATGAAAAATTAAAGTGTAAATAAGATCCAGATTCCTTTATAAGACAGTAAATCTGGAAAAACAGCAAGAAAGTAAAGTGGGTATGATAGATAGATGATTGATCCATATAATTTAGATATAACTAGACTTTATGATTTTAGTGATAGCATTTTTACTGCTTCACATTTAAATTGTATATACCTATTATATAATAGAAGTATGTATTACTAGCCAAACTGATATTTAATTAAACACTGCAGGTTAACTTGAGAACATATTTAGTGCATGTCTAGGATTTAATTACAACATGTGTAACTCAAAAATTTTTTGTCATGTGTTTTGTCTTTTTTGCTTGAAATAATTTTTATTCTCTGTTAAATTGAAAAGTCCATAAATAAAAAGTTAAAAAAGGAGGAAAATCATAGCAATATTATAGAATGAATGTTTAATAATCTTTCTTCAATTTAAACTGTAATTAAATGCTCAGTAGCAATTTCTGAAGTGCTAACTTGCATGAAGTGTGTACTCATAAAATGTTACCTATTTTTGAATAATAGAGACAACAAAAATCTGAAACACACGTCCCATTTGTACATGTTTTTAAACATATGGTTGTGCATTTAATTCTGTTTTTCCAATAATTTCTCTATTTGATTGAGAGGCCAAATCTATGTTCAGGTCAGATTCTCTATCTCTCCAAATATTAGGAAAACAGATTGTATTTTGTGAAGAGCTGCTGCTATGAATTGCTGTTTGCTTACTAATCATGGGACTTTCATATCCTCTATTTCATCCTTCCTTGAGCCTATTGATTATTCCATTGACTTTTCTATTTTCAGCCTGTTCTTTCAGACTACTTTGCACCATTTGCAGAATATACCCTTTATATTTTATTCCTCCTTTCAACATGCACTTTTGAATTAGGCTTTGAAATAGAGCAGACACATACCATTAAAACAAATATTTTAAGTTTTTCAATGAGTGGGACAGAAATTATTTTCAAAATAAATAATTATACTTAAAAGAACAAAAAGCTTATCATTTATACATGATAAAAATTATGGTATTTAGGTAGACAAATGTAAAAAATACTGAAAGTTGTATTTCATATTTACCTAAATAGGTTCAATGTTAACATTTAAATTTTATTAGTATTTTATGTGTATCAAAAATTAACACTTTTAGATCACATCACAAATTAATATATATTTTTCATATAAAAGTAAGAAAATACATCATGTATAATTTTACTAACAATATTTTAAAATATATACAGTATTACAGCTATGAAAGCAACAGAATTTAAAGAGTAGGGGTTTTTCCCTCATGACATTGTCTTGCTCATGGATGAAAAACTGAAAGTTAGTTCTAAATTGTCTTTTATCATACAATTCTAAATTTTTACTTGCTTGATTATATTTACTACTGACTACAAGTAAAAATATGTGTAAGTTAAACAGTTGAGTTATATCATGATATAACAAATTTTGTCAGAGGAAAAATTAAGAAAAGCCTATTTTTATTTTTACTTGTACATTTTTACATAGACACCTTTTATTTTTTAAAATATTTTTGTTGGTACATTTTAGATATACAATACAGTTACATTCATCATTCAAATCTTACCTATAATTATGTGACATATCTTGGTTTTTATATTTTCCCCATTCCCCTAGCCTCCCTTCCCCCCTCCACTCTTCGTATTTACAAAGACTTGTTTCCATTTTATTAGAAAACTTTTATAAATTATTGCTTTTATAGGAAATCTTCCTCCTCTAGGAACACTCAATAACATGTTTCAAAGTAGCCACCAAACACAAAACTCATAGAAGTTTTGACTGCCTAATAGTAATTACTGCCTAATGGCAACAAGAACAATTTTGTTTTAATTTTTAATTCATTAAATTATGAAAAATAAACAAGAAGAGATATTTTAAAATTGGTGTTTTATGTTATATGTCTAGTTTGGAACAACGGGGAGGGGAAAAGAAAGAGCGACAAGAAAAAATAAAGAATAGAAGAAAAAATGGAAACAAAGCTTTTGTAAATAAGGAGGGGATGAGGGTTTGAAGGGGGGGATGAGAAAAGAGAAGGAAGCTCTATCATATGCAGATGCACATTCCTTATGATGAGTGTTATTATTATGTATATCTGAAATATACCAATAAATATTTTGCTTCCAAAGAAACAAGCACTCAATATTTGAACAGAGTCAACACAAATCAATATCCATCACACTAAATAATTAAGGACATAATATATTAGTGTAGTTTATTCTTCCACCCAAATTTGCTTGCTTGTGGATTAAAGCAAATGTAGAGATTTTAAAGGATGTATGTAGATATTTTTCTTCCAATGATCCCTGGAGTTTTGTCAGTACCATGCTGTGTTTTAAGTATGGGATGGATTTATAGGTACATAGAAAAAAGCCATTGTATATTTTTCCAGATTATTTTTAAATACCCTATGAATAAAATACTTTTGAATGTAAAATTTAACATTGCATAATCCAAATATTTTCAATTTATGAATATACTTGGAAAAGTAAGTTCTATAAGAAAAGCTGAATTAATACAAGAAAAATCTTGAAAGGCAAGGTAAAGTTATAATGGAGGAAATTTGAAAAGCTTAAAGTATGCTTATTAAATATTAAAACTTAAAGGACAAGTGCTGTAGGCAAAGGACCGGATAATTAGGCAAGTTGATTTCAAAGTTAATAATCACCCAAGTTCAAAGAACTGGCAAGATGATCTTATGAGTCTATATATCTGGATTCTTCATAAGAAGTCCAAAGTTCCAATGCCTAGGCTTTAAATTATTAATTGAGGAGAAGAACGTCTATCACTTAGAAGCACTGGTGCAGAATAGCTAGAGAATTCTCCTATTCAACATACTGTCAGAAAGGAAGTATAGCAATATGGCTGAAATTGCTCAGGTAGAATTTTCTCTTCACCATTCCCTCCAGAACATCATGAAGAGGCCAGTACTCCTCAGTGCAGTAAAGGCGTGTCATTATCTACAACAGTGAAACAAGAGCTCCTAAAATATTCCAGAATAAGGATAAGTGGTAGAATATGAGGGACTGAGTACCCCAGGACAGAGCAGATCCAGGGATCAAGGATGAGTGAAGTACACTACTTTGAAAGTGAATGTGTAATTAATCATATTCTGGAGTCAGTGTAGACAGGGAATAGCTATTTTGCTGCTCAAAGTTTTGTATATTGAAGCAAATAGGAGATTGTATAAACCCATAACCCCAGGGAGAAATATCTGATAAAGATAACAAAATCGAAAGACAGCTAGAAGTTAAACAAGTGTTACGACAAAAGTGGTTTAGTTCTAAATGTTATCATTTAAAGCTAAGAAAGATAAGCTTGTCTTTTTTAGTGGGAAGTTATAACTACCTTGCAATCATAAAAACCAGGTCTCAAGATTTATGCTTATTTTAAGAGATATAAAGCTCGATGCTTCTTTATACACCTGATTCAGGAGGTGTAAAATTTCACACTAAATTTGCAGTCTGTTGTTGAAACCTCTGTAGGTGGTTCCATGTTCTAGTCAAACATCCCTTATTGCATGTAAGAATACATCCGAATCACATGGAGAGTTCGTAAAATAAAAATTACTGGATGTGCAAAAACTGATTCAGTAGGTTAGAGATGGGAATAGAAAACTTGCATTTTAACCCATTTAAAATTTTAACAAGATTCCAGATGATATTGACACTACAGGTTAAAAGCTTACTCTTCAGCATCCATTGCCTTACTGTATATTACCATACTGTATGGCTCTCAGCATTAAATACTGAAGTTATGATTCTTATATCCATATATTTTATACCCTGCCTAATTGTCAAGCATAATAGGAATAAATGTGCTTGTAAAATAAACCAGTAGTATTTGTGTTAGGTAGCACTTCAGCTAAATCATGATGTGTGGGACATAGCCAGGAAAATTTAGTGTACCCTTTTGGAGTTGTATTCTCCTAAACTTTATCCAATGTTGGGACTTAGCCTTCTTATGTGAAATGAATTATGTCTCATATTGCTATGAAGATTAAAATAAAATTGATACTAATGAAATGTATAAGTTGGTCATCTAAAGGTTATGTGACTGTTTTAATATTTCCACAAATACTATAATAAGCCATAACGATAGTGAAATCGTGAGGAAAGCATTTATGGAGAGGATAGAGAGGAGGAAGTGGTATGGTTGTAGCATAATTTGCTCTCAACAAACATGGCATGGTATCATTGATACGAATAAAAGCAGGGGTCTGAAAAATATTAGATGTACAGAGGTGGGATGTGACTTAACCTATAGGTAAATATCTAAGAACAGTTCACATCAGTCCCCTTTTCTTTAATGTTACAATAAATATTAACGTGTTTTCAATTGCCTGTGTTATGTACTGTGATGTACACTGGATGATACAGTTGTAGACGTGCAGACTGATGATGCCTCGGTGTGTTGCAGTCTCTTAATTGGCCTAAAAATAATTTAAAAATCATGTGCTGTCTGCCTAGACACTAGTATTGACAATGTTGAATGAAGTGGTAAATTCAAGTGATGAACAAAAATCTTTCAAAAATACATAAATAGAAAAGTATTTGTTCAACTTATACATATTCCTTATATATTCATACATATGTATTTATATGTGTCTGTTATACATGTGTGTGTTAACATGTTATAGCTTCCCAGGTCTTGTTTCTAAGCTTAAACTACTTTATCGTACAAGTCAAAGAGATGAAATGGTTGTTTAACTAGTTTACCCAATTTCACACATCCAGGAAGTTAAGTCCAGTATTTGAGGAAATATTCTTAAAGCTGATAAATTTGAGATAGGTTCTCCGCAGTCAGCCTGATAGGTAGAGTTGCCTATAGTTATTTTGAAGAGACAGTTTGCCCTATTTAAGAGATTATTACTTTGTCATGTTTTCTTCTAGCATCTTTAAATATCCTTTGATATTCTTTTAACCACATTATTATTAGGTTGCCTTTGAATGCATGTGTAATATATTGTTGAAATGGGATGTCCTTCTTTTTAAATGATTAAAGGTAAGTGCTTTGTTTACACTCATCTATTTTTATCACCTTAATATATTCCTCAGTACATTAGTAGCAAATATCATGACATTTTATTTCGAATTATATATCAAAACAGGTCTTAGAACTGTAATTTTTTCTCTCATTGAGTTTATTAGAACTGTAGTTTAAACTAGTCTATGCCATAAATTATATTCATCTTAAACCACACAGAACATCTATATAATTTTGGAAACTACAAGTATGTATATTCTCTGTTTTTGTTCACTATTATTGGGAACAATTTTGCAAAGTTCTTTTATTCATGTTTGGAAGAATTACTACTACTGATCTTTTCTACTAAGGTTAAATATTTATGGTACCAATTTTATTACTTATTTTATCTTATGTTTAGTAATGCTATCATTAAGTGTAACTTCTAGTTTCAGAGGAGTTATTTACTCCATATTTATATGGGAATATATAATTGTGCAAATATATTGTACGTATTAATTATAATAACAATTATTCATTAATATGTTAATTATATATAATAATAATTAATTAATAAAATAATTAATGATTATATAATTTTCTCATCATTATTAACATATTAAACATTGGATATTTGGTTCCCTTAATTAAGTACCTATGGCTGTTTTCTCCTTCTAGAGAACACCATGTAATTGTTTGCTCTTATTAACTTTTCTCGTTTTCCATTTCATCAAATTTCTAAATTTTCTTACTAATTTACTCACTTTTCCTACTTTTGACTCTTCAGTTCCCCTTTTGATGACACTCATCAATGAAATCATGGTCAAAATTCAGAGATCAGCCTTTTACTTCCCCTTGTTTACTTTAGCAATATTATTTCTAGTGTGATAGATTATGTTATCAAAAGGTACCACCAATTACTCCCTACCCAAATGCTCTTTTTCAGTGCAAATGTGTCATTTATTTATCGTGAAGAAGAATCTAATTTCTCTCCCTCTTAATCTTGAAAAGTTTGTGAGTACTCTAAATAGCTTCTTGGAGAAGCTAGCCCAGGTATCTTTCATGGCTAGATCAAGAGATTATAAGCTTTAACTTTGTTCCTTTGAAACATTTACTGAGAAGAAAGCTACTGATCACACCCTAAAGGTGCTGGGGGCCACCTGTAGGGTCCTGTGGGGAGAGGCCGGGGAGGGGCTGTGCCTGCTTGGGGCCGTAACTGATTGAAGGTTGCAGTCTGTTTCCTGTGAAGTGTAGTATGTCCCTCTGGATCTAGAGGAGGGAAGCATGGGCTGCCATCTGCACACGGGAGCATGCGCATGGGATGCGTTTGGTTGGGGGCGTGGGGGTCCTGGAGCCCCAGCACTGCGCTGTGAAGCCCACCCTGCCAGGCTAGTAAATTCTCCAGAAAGCTCCAGTCTCCGCCTCTTGAGTCGCCTCTGACCCCAGGGCTGACAGAGTCCCCACCCCACCCCTGGCCCTGTTTTGAAACGTGGTGGTCAAAGGGTAAAGAGTTTTATTTGATTTTGCATAAAAAGCCTCAACTGCAGCCCCAGGCAGGCAGCAAATCACTGAGCATTTGGCACCAGTGCGGCAGCTAGATCTGCTCACCGGGTGTGGGCCGGACTCATTGGTACAAGCATGTGTGGGTGAGGGCAGTGTCCAGCCAGGCCAGATAGGCAGCTGGGGTCCCTTGCTCCTGGTCAACTACAGGCCATGGCCACAACACACTGCCACCTCCCTGCTTAGGCAAGTGTCCCAGACACAAGGAGGGCCTGTTCCTCCCCAGCAGCACCCACAGAGGGAGGGTGGGGACAGGTGAGCCCCAACTATGCCACTGCCCACACCTGCCTGGGGCCTCTGGCAAAGCCCTAGCGGGGGTGGGGGGGCATGCTGGTCAAGTGTCAGGGCCTGGCATAGTCACTGTGGACGTGGGGCTGGGTCCCTCCACCTTCAGCCACTGCTGGTGCTGCAGGAGAGCGTCCTGGACACGGGCGTCCATCATGGCCTCTAGCCATGCTAAGACGTATAACAAAAGCCACATGGTTTTAACTTTACTGGCTATACATAGCATTCTAGCCATTATACCCTCTATGTGAGAAACAGGAGTACAGGCTAGTATAACCACCAAGTGTCACTGAGTTACTTTTGAGAATAAAATAAGAAATAAAATCTTGAACTTTCATTGTCATCTCAAATGTACTGCTTTCACTTCAAACCCTGCTCAAGTTTTGGCCCACAAAAGGAGAGGGGAAAGGTAATAAGGGAAAAAAATGAGAAAATGAAAAAATGGAAATAAAGTGTTTGTAAATGGGGCAGGGAAGAGGGGGTGAAGGGAGGGAAGGGACAACGGGAAAAAATGAGAACCAAGACCACCTGCCATGAAAAGGTACAAGGTCCCAATAATGAATGTAACTGTACTGTGTACCTAAAATATACCAATAAACTCAATAAAAATATTTGAAGATAATTAGATGGATTATTACAAGTGGAATTGCTGACTAAAAGAGGAGTGCATTTTAAATTTTAATAGAATTGAAAACTGGTCTCCATAATATTTGTAGGAAGGTGTTCTCCAATCATCAATGCAAGCACACAGCCCTACAAGCACCATATATTGTAACATTGGAAGCCCCATTAATTAGGTAGTTGAAAAGTACATATCACAGTGGATTGAATTTTTTTAAGTTCTATTTATTTTATTGGTAAAATTTAAATATATGTAATAATTACATTCATCAAAGAGAATGTGCATCTGTACATGGTATATCTTGATCCCTCTTTTTTCCCAATCTCCTTCTCTCCCTTCACCCTCCCCTTATTTTCAAAAGCTTTGCTTCTTTTTTCTTTCTCTTTTTATCGAGTTTATTGGTACATTTTAGGTATACAGTGCAGTTACATTCATTATTGGGATAGTGTACCTTCACATGACAGGTCTTGGTTCTCATTTTTTTCCCCTTGTCCCTTCCCTCCCTTCACACCTTGCTCCCCTCCTAACTTTGCTTCTATTTTTTCCGTCTTTTCTCATTTTTCCTTTTTCCCTTCCTTTTCTTTCCTCCCCCTTCACGGGCTCCCTTTCCTTTAGATCAGTTTCTTTCTATTTCATTTTATCTTTTATACATTGTAGGGCTGGGGATTTAGCACTGCAGCACTGGGCTTACCACGATTATATATTGTAGTCCTTATTTACCCTTTCAGTTTCTCACACTAGAGAGAAAGGCAACATTTACACGTTCCTGATTTATTGCACTTGAGTATAAGTATCAAGTTGCATCTATTCAGCTATAAATGTCTCAAGTTTATCTTTCTGTCTGAGTAGTACTACATTGTATTTAAAAATTTGCATTTTTTACCCATTCATTTGTTGATGGACATTTGGACCCTTTCCAAGATTTAGTTTTTACAAACTCATTAACTGTAAACATGGGTTTACATATATCATTGTGGTATGATGGTTTTAATTCTTTTGGGAAAATCCCCAACAGGGAAATAACTGGGTCTAATGGAACCTCTAATCCTAATTTTTGGAGGATTCTCAACACTAATTTCAACAATGGTTGCACCAGTTTTCACTCCCATCAACAGCGAAGGGTTTCTTTATCCATACAGCATTGGCAGCATTTGTTGTTGACTGATTTCTGGATAGCCATTCTTTCTGGAGTCAGATGAAATCACAGCATTGTTCTTGCATCTCTTAAATGACCAGTGATGCTGAAACTTTTTTTTTTATATTTATTTGTCATAGCTACTCCTTCATCTGATAAGTGTCTATTCATTTCAGATGCCCATTTAGGGACTGGGTCTTTAAATTTGGGGGGCATGATTTTTTCCAATTCTTTGTACATTTTAAATATTAATCCTTTGAGGGACCGACTACTGGCTAAACTGTTTTCCCACTCTGTGGGCTGTCTTTTCACTCTGTTGGTGATTTCTTTTGTGTAAATACTTTTGATTAGGATGAGATCCCAGTTGCTGATTCTTTGCACTATTTCTCATGCAGTTTGGGTTTAATTCATTAAGTTATTGACTACACTTATGCTCTCAAGAGTTCTACCTATTCTCTTTTCCAGCAGATTCAGTGTTTCTGTTTTACTATTTAGATCTTTTTTTTTTTTTTTTTTTAGTTTCTTTGTGACAAGGTCTCACTATGGAGTGAGGCTGGCTAGTCTCAAACTCGCAGCAATCCTCCTGCCTTGGCCTCCCGAGTGCTGGGATTACATGTGTGTGCCACCGCACCTGGTGATCTATGATCCATTTTAATTTTAGTGCATGGTGAGAGACATGAGTCTAGCTTTAATCTTTGCTTGTAGAAAGCTGGTTTTTCCACACTACTCATTAAAGAGGCTATTATTCCTCCAAAGAATGTGCTTGACCCCTTTATGAAAGATAAGTGTGTTTGGTGTTGTGTCTGCCCCTTCAATTGATCCTCAGGTCTGTCTGTTTACCAGTATCATGCTGCTTTTATCGCTGTATCTGTGTAGTATAACAATTATAATTTCTAGGGGTTGTGATGCCCCTTGACTTGGCTTTGTTTCCCAGAACTGTTTTTGCTACTCTAGGTTTCTTCTGATTCCAAATAAATTTTAGGAATGTTTTCTCTATTTCTGTGAGAATGATAATGAATGTTTTCTCTATTTCTATGTTAATGATAATTTGATTGGGATTCCATTAAATTTGTTTAAACAACTTGGGGAGTTTGAAATTATTTATTTTTGTGATATTTATTTGAATACCCACATATCTTAAAATTCTCTTCTTGCTGACAGATTTCCTATAATTTACTTTTCTTAGCCATCCTCTCTGTTTTAGAAACAAAAAAATGTATTTGAGAAAGACATAGAATCACAATAAATTCTCAGTTGAGTCACAAAAGGACTGTGAGAACAAGCGTTACTGCCTAAATGTGGACTGGAGGAATGTGAAAAAATTACATTAGTGAAGGATTGGACAGAATTTTGAAGATAAGATATTGACATTCCATAGAGTAGTACCAAAGATAGGCATAAATAAGTAGAGGAATTAGTAGCAGTGTGATATAGTTTTTAATTACGGTTTTTAATTCAGAAATAGTACTATAAAATATAAGAAAAAGGAGGGAGAGAAGGAGAAAGAGCACAGGGAAGAGAGAGAAATGGAAAGAGATCAGCTAGTTCATAGGTTTCATGAGATATTAGATTTCCTTTTATAAATAAGCTACAGTCTCACAGAAGAGAGGGTAATACATTCGTACTTCTGAAAGTACTGGTAATGAAGAAGCAGTGTCGCTTTTAACTTGGACCAATTCTTTTGCACAATGGAATATTATGAAATAACCAGTAAAATAATATACTACAATCAGGGCACATGAAACTACTCTATAAAATTGCTATCAAGTTTCAAAATTTTTATTTTCAAATACTTATGTCATGTAGTTTTATAACCACCTTTTTAAACGATGCACTGGGTAGCATCAAAATAAAGGGTCCTGATAGAAGGCTGGTGAGAGACTACAATGCTGTTGAAGCTGTTCAAATGTAAAGGAACGATGTAACATTTCATTAAAACTGGAAATGAAGAAGAAAGGAGCGGTGCCGGAATCACTAACCAGTTAAAATCTTTATATTTTGGATGTTTCTAAGCTAAATTCATGAGGATATCAATTTTGGGTCTTAGATAATTGGATGAAAGTTTTCTCTGAAGCTAAATATTTATTGGGAATATTCTATGACACTGATATTTCAATTTTAGATTCAGAATTTCAGAGAGACTGAAAGCAGAAGCTCTCATGTAATCTGTAGCAAACAACATAAAATCTCCATACTCAGTATTGTATGTTATAAAATGGAAATAATCATCATAAATGCTTAATTTTCCAAGTTTGCAAAAGCATTTCATTGAGTGATCACATAACAAACTAAATACAATTTTGTAAATATATATATATATAAAGTGATATGTACATATATATGTGTGTGTATGTGTGTGTGTGTACGATGGAAAGTGAAATAAAATGATAAGAGTTGGAGATAGTAGTGAGGGATAATGTGAAGGAAAGAGAACAAAAAATAATTGAGATGTGTTATGTACATGCACAAGCTCCCCAGTGATAAATGTAACATTATGTACTGCAACCATGCACCATGAACTAGTTTATTTTATTGCAGAATAGATACTTAATGAATAATTATTGTACAGGTTCTTTTGACTTCTATTTTTAAAGTCACCGAAACAATCCAAGCATTGTTACCTGTCTATCATAACAGTATCCTAACAGGCAAGAAAAAAAATTCAAAATAAAAAAAATTAAACAACTAAATAATCATCTAAATTATTAATAACCCCAAGAAAAAGGATTTGTAATGACAATTTAAAGGGATTGGGATTTAGCTCAGTGGTTTTACTGTCTGCCTTACAAGTGCAAGGCCCCAAGTTCAATCCCCAGTGCAAAAAAAAAGAAGAAATGATCTTTATCACATTCAGTTTTAATACATATGAGCCAAACTAGAAATTCTTTGGCCTTTCTGAAGGCCATGGAATTTTTAAAATCTATATCTATTTCCCTAGAATACAGAAATATAAATAAAGAGTACATATATTTTTCATTGGTTGTTACTCATTTCCAAATTTCCTGGCTGGTGATATAATGAGGGCTATGTGCTTAACTGAAAATATCAACTTTTCCAATATTGGAGAATTCAAAAACATTAGAAATGATGTATTCATATGGTAACAAGCATGTCTGTCCTGATCTCCTCGAGATAAATCCTATCTAAAGAGGATGAGAAAAAGCTTCTAGGTTGCTAAAGCCATGGAGTACTAGCACGGATTCCTGGGAAACAGTGGAAAGCATCTCCAGGGTCATTATTCTTACAATGTAAGCAAATGGCTTCAGGGAAGATCAGTTTCTAAATGTCTCCAAAGAACTGTCTCTAACTTCTGGAAATGTTTTCCATTTAATAATACATTTTGAATCACTAAAGTACATGAAAAAATTTATGGAGCATTATCTCCCAAAGGAGTTAATAACAGCAGCATTGAAATAGTTTAATACACCTTTACAGAGTATGTATTAATGTGATACACATTCACATGTGTATTTTATTTATTTTTAAAACAACTGTAAAAAGAAAGTACTACGTTTCATTCCTCTCACCCAGAGTTCAACAAAGTTTAACAGAAATTCAAGAATTCTTCAAAATGATATATAAATAGCCAGAGATTTAGCTCAGTAGTGACACACCTGCCTTGCAAACAGAAGGTCCTGAGTTTGATCCCTGCTACTGAAAAAAAGTATATATAGCATATCTAAGCATATCTAAGATTAAAATGGGTTTTTAATATCTAAGGCTGTTCTGTGAAAATAATTGGCATATTACTTTTAAATTTTATGCCACTTTATTGTGTACTTCTGTAATTTTTATAGTAAAAATGGGCCCTGAAGAAAAGTAAAATATAAAATGAAGAAAAATTTCAGAGGAACACTTGTTTTTTGAAGATAGTGTGCTTCCACTGAAAGACTTAAACACTGATATTAGACTCCTGTTTAGTAATAAAGCAATTCTTATAGTCTATGTATGTTCTATGTGTATAATTTGCATTTGACCCAATAACTTTCAAAAATAAGAGATTTACTTCAACATATTAGCTACTATTTTGCTTGCAATGATTTTTGTCAGGGTAAAAACGTAGTAAGTGGCATTATTCAAAGAGCACAAAGCATATTTCTATGTCATTTTCTAAATTTCAAATATGTTATATTTGAGAGGTTACCTGCTGTTGTGGAGTTTCTTTTTTACCATGACTCCTTCTTATTCTTCACATACACTAATAGAATTAAGGATACTGTGGAGTATGATTTTCTCCTACTTCATTTCATTATGATGGGCTTCAGGCAAGAGTTATCATCAAAGACTTGAAAACCCATTTTCATAAAATGATGCAAATCATTGTCAGAAGTGATTACATTGGAATAATATGTGAAAAGTAGGCTGCCTGTAATAAGTATATAAAGGAAATCAATTTATCTTTTGTAATATTATATTCTACAGTTTATCTTAAATTATTTCAAGTATCTTTTATTTCCAAACAAGTCAACATTTTCTACCCTGTAGGTTTAAAATGAAAATTGAAACAAAACATAAAATAAAGTTCTTTTCTTCAATTACCAAAGAAGCTCACTATTTCACAATCAAAGCAGACACTCCAGGGCAGGAATTGCACTATGTTAATTCATGCTTGGGTGCATTGATGGCTCAAAGCCTTCAGAGTCATGCTTAGCAACACACTAGGTGTGATATATTACAACACAATTCACAACCTGTCATGTCTTATGGCTTAATTAGGGATGTTTATGATCTTGTTATTCATTCTCTATCAGTAACAGATGACTAAAAAAAGAGACAAGGGACCATTATATGCAGGATGTTGGCATCATCATCACATTAACTGAGAGCTCAAACTGTGGCTTAATTCAGGTTGGAACATTAACTGAAGAAATAATGAAAATAAGTATAATATCACAGAAAGAACTGCAAAGCAGCATATACAGAGAGTTTGGATCCACTTATTTTATTCTTGAATA
>NW_022900918.1:1313298-1333179 GCF_012274545.1 Fukomys damarensis
TGAAAATTGAAATAATCTCTCAGCACAATGAAAGATTTGGAGGTCTTAATATATACAGGCACAATTTGTTTTGTATTCTCTGATTATACACTAATTAAGCAATACTATGTTTAATATTTTATAGGTAAATTTATCAGGATCATGGAATTTTATTAATTTGCATGCATTATTTAGGTAAGACCTTTAATATTAATATTAGTACTAAATTAGTAATAAAAATGCTTTTGAGCATATACATATGAATTATTTCAATATATATTATCTTTTCACTTCTAGCATGTATAACCAATCAGCACATATTAGTAAATTAAAGCAAAAGCAACACATTTTACTATTCCATATTTTTCCTGTTTGGGGTTCTAAGCAAAGCTTGGCTGAGTTCTCTGAACAAATTCTCACAAGGCTGCAATCAAGAAGATTGTGCTCTTTATCTGGAGGCTCAGTTCAGGAAGTGTATGCTTTCAAGTTCATTCATATTGTGAGATATGCTATGTTCCTAGTGACTGTGCTACTGAAGATCACTGCTTTTCATTGGTGACTGAATGAGTGAAGACTTAGAAACTTTCAAACACCTCTCTGAGTGGGAAGTTTTTATGTGGCTATTCGGTTCTTCCAAGTTAGCAGAACTTTTCACACCTGTTATAGAAGACCAGATCTCATACAGCACAAGCTAGTCAAGGGAGTGGCATCCATCTACTTTGACATCTTCTGTTGGTTAGAAGTTCCACTAAGTCCCAAGGGGAAAAGAATGATGGAAAGAAATTGATACCAAGGGAAAGGTATAAAGAAAAATTGAAGATACATGACATCTGCTTTTCACATGTGCTTATTTAAATTTTTCTAAAATCCTACAAATAAATATTATTTCTCTTTTATAGAGCAGAAAATTGAAGTTCTGAGAAATTTGTTTAGGTCTAGTCACATTATTTATAAATTGTGTAATTAGCATTACAATGTAGGAGTATACAGTTCAAAAATAATGTTATATACTTGATCTGGCAAGAGTGATATGGAAAGATTTAAACATATTGCAACAAAAATTTACACACATTTGCACATGTATAAAACATGCTTAAATATGGCAAATTATCATCTACTTAGACTGATTTTAATTTTATATACTTTAATTTATAAAATTTGTACCATATAGAGATAATTTAGAAAATGTAAGCGTATGACTTGCTCTAGACTCTCAAGGGAGGAAAGTGCCTATGGGTAACCATAAGCAGAGGCAATGCAGATTTTCAATGAATCTTTTGTGAATTTCACAAATTCATTATACATTCTAAATTCAAGTGAGGAGGATTTTCATACGAAAATAATAGTTATATCTGATTAATTCTATACACAGATATTTTTTATTTCTAAATAATAGCTTTATTGAAGTAAATTTTACACAACATACAATTTATGAACTGGAAGTATAAGATTCAGTAGATTTTAGCACATTGACAAGTTTGTACAACCATAAAAACAATAAAATTTAGATCATTTTTGTTATCCCCAAACAAAGCACTCTACTCATCAGCTCTCATCTCCAAATCAATACCTCCTAAATGTATGCAAACACTAAGCTACTCTCTATGTTTATAGATACTCTGAGAATTATTTTCATTTAAAGTAGAGCATGCTCAGAGCAGCAGAAAAGAACATAGCATTTCCAAAGAAGTGCAAAATCTGCAAAATAATCTCATATACTCTACTAAAATGAAACAAGGAACCAACAACAGAAATATACTTAAAATTTAACTTTTTTCATCTTTCTCTTTTTTCTCTGATTTTTTTTCATATAAGGGAAACAGTCTCAAGGTGAATTCATTTTCCTAGCAATGCCTCTTTCTTTGAAGCAGAGTAGTACTCCATTGTGTTTCAATACCACATTTTTTATTCTTTCATCTGCTGATGGGGAAATAGATTATTTTCAAGATTTTACTGTTACGAATATTGGTGCTATAAACATAAGGGTATGCATCCATCACTGTGGTATGATGTTCTTAATTGTGTTGGAAAATCATCAAAAAGGGTAGCGAAGTAAAGTGAGATTTCTCTTTACTATTTTCTGAGGCATATGCATACTGATTTCCATCATAATTGTATCAGTTTACTGCTCCACCAACAATGAAGTGGGGTTCCTTTCTCCATACAGCCATGCCAGCACTGGAGGATTTCTTCATGATAGAAATTCTTTCTGGGATGAGATGGAGTCTTAATGTTTTAATTTACATTTCTCTAATGGTCAGCGAAGTTGAACATTTTTTTAATGTATCTGTTAGCTAATTGCATTTCCTCATCCAAGAAGTTTCTATTAGTTTCTGATGTCCACTTTTTGACTGAAACTTTACATTTAGAGGACCTAAATTTTTTTGAGCTCTTTTTCATATTCTATATGTTAGCCCTTTGTCAGAGGAGCAGCCTGCAAAAATATTTTCACATTCTATAGTTTGTCTCTTCGTTTTGTTGGTGGTTTCCTTTGATGTACAAAAGCTTTTTAATTTAATGTGATCCCATTTGCTGGTTCTTATTTCCTGTGCTATTAGAACTTCCTGTGCTATTCAGAAAGCCTTTGCCCATCCATAAGTCTTCGAGAATTTTGGCTATTGTGTCTTCCAGAAGATTAAGTATTTCTATTCACTTCTATTGACCTCTTTGTTCCATTTTGATTTTAGGTAACAGAATGATAAGAGATATAGTTCTAAATTTAACCTTCAGCATGTGGATAGTTGGTTTTCAGTACCATTTATAAAAGTGCCTACCTTTCCTACAACAAAGAAATTTGGTCCCCGTGTTAAAGATTTTGTGACTGAATTTGCCTGGAATTGTTTCTGCATCTTTTATTCTGTTTCATTAATCCTTAAATCTGTTTTTTGATTGTTTTTGCCAATACCATTCTGTTTTAATGATTGGATCTTGGTACTATAACTTTTTGTTGTATATCTTATTGAGGAATTTTGCATTTATGTTCAGTAAAGAGGTTTGTGTATTGTTTTCCTTTGTTCGTTGGGTCCTTTTCTAGTTTTAGAATGAGAGTGATATTTGCTTCCAGGAATGACTTTGGGAGTACTGCTTCTCTTCCAATTTCATTCAAGATTTTAAGAAGTATATGTATTAAATATCCTCTAATGTCCTTATAGGTTTTGGTAGTAAATTTATTAGACCTGGCTTTTCTTAGCTGGTATTTTTTTATTATTATTTCTTGAATTTCACTCACTGATAGTTCAAATATTTATATCTTCTTGGTTTAGTTGTGGAAGTTCATATGTATCTAGGAATTTATTCATTTCCTCTCATTTTTCCATTTTATTAGCATGCAGGTTCTCAGTATTGGACTACAACAAGATTATAATTAGCAAAACGATGGATTTTGGCAGAATCTGCTATGATTACAGGTTTTTCATTTCTAATTGTGTGGATTTGGGTGTTTTCTTCCCTTTTAAAAAATAAGATTGGCTGGTGGTTTGTTAAATCTTTCAGAGAATCAGTTTATTGATTCTTTGTATATTTTTGGTCTCAATTTCATTAATTTCTGCCCAAAACTTCATAATTTCCTTCCTTGTACTAGCTTTGGGTTTGGATTTTCTTGTTTTTCTAGGGCCCAGAGGTGCTTTATTAGGTTTATTTGAACATATTCTGTTTTTACAGTGTGGGGGTTCATGGCCATAAGCTTCCTTCTTAGGACTGCTTTCATTGTGTCCCACAGGTTTCTAGTATATTTTAATTGAATTATTGTTTGATTTTAAAACTAATTTATTCTTTAATTTTACCTATAAATCACTGATTATTCAAGAGGGTATTATTTAACTATCATGTGTTTTCATAGTTTCTGAGGTGTCTTCTGCCATTTGGTTCTAGTCTCACTGCACTGTGATCCAATAATGTGCTTGGGATAATTTCATGTCCTTTGCACTTAATTATACATACTAGATGGATACTATAAGGCCTATTTTGGAGAAAGTCTTCTGTGCTGCTGAGAAGTATATGTTGGGTAGAACACTGTAAATATCTATTAAATCTACTTATTCAAAAGCTTAGCTCAGCTCAGATATGTCTTCGTTAATTTCTTTGTCTAGTTATTCTGACCCTTTGTGACATTTGGGTGTTGAGCTCATCCATTAAAACTGTGCTTGTGTTCATCAGATTTTTCACGTATAACTGTGTTTATTTGTTTATTTTATTTTTTTAGGATACCAGGGATCAAACTCAGGACCTTGCATTTGCAAGGCAGGCAACAGAACCACTGAGCTAAAACCCCATCTCTATTGTATGAAGTTGGATGCATCAGTACTCCATGTGTATATATTTATAATTGTTAACTCTTCCTGTTAAACTGTTCCTTTATCTCTTCTGATCAGTATTGGCTTGAAATCAACTGTGTTTGAAATTAGGATAGCAACTCCTGCATTTTGCCCAGTTCCTGTTGTGTAAAATATTGTTTTCCATTCATTGATTTTTAGTTTGTGAGTATTTTTTTAATTACATGTATTCATTTTATGCTGCATATTGCTGTTGTTGTTGTTTTTTTGTTTTGTTTTTCTCGTACCAGGGATTGGATTTAGATCCTTGCACTTGTCAAGCAGGTGCAGGGCCACTGCACTACATCCACAGTCCCAAGGGTTTTGTTTTTTGATCCATTCTGCCAGTCTATCTTTTAAAGGGAGAAATGAGCTCATTCATTGTGAGTTATTATAGAGAGGTGTTGACTTATTCCAGTCCTTACTTTATTTTCCTGTGGCTGATTTCTAATTTTTTCCCCCCTTTTTGGCTAGCTCCTCATCCTGCTAGTTGTATTTATTCTTTTTGCTTTGTTGGCATTGCTAGATTCATAGTCTCTTTCTAGGATATGCTTAACAAGCTTTTGTAATGCTGGCTTGATGGTCACAATTTCTTGTGGTACCTCTTGTCAGGGAAATGACTTATTTGTCCCTCAACTTTAAAGGAAATTTTTGCTGGATAGATAACCAGAGCTACAAATTGTTATGTTTTAAGGTTTGCAGCAGTTCACTCCAAGTACTAGTAGCCATTAAAGTTTGGAGAGAGACATCTGCTATGATCTTTATCAGTTTATCCCTTTCTGGAATTTTTTCTTTCTCTTGCAGCTTTTATGTTTTAGTCCCTGTGATTGACTTCTGAAATTTTGAGTATAATGTCATGCAGAAAGACCTCTTTTTTGGTCATGTCTGTTTGGGGTTCTGTAAGCCTCACTTATCTGTGTGTTCATTTATTTCCCTATATTTGGTTTTCTGTCACTCTCTCTGTGAACAGGCCTTTTATGCCATTTGTGTCATCATCTCATTTTTCACTTATTGCAATTATTCTAATATTAATATTTGTATTTTTATGTATTGCCAACTGTAGACAGTATTTATTGCCTTTTTAAATTATAATGACATTCATCTTGGAAATTTGCACCTTTACAAAATCCATCTTTGTTCTTAATTTTTCCTCATTCCCCTGTTCTCCCTTCAAATCCTCTACCACTCCCTATCTACAAAGACTTTGTTTTCATTTTTTTTCTTTTTTGATTTTGGATACACTTTTCATTGTTTTTTGTTGTTTTTAAGGTGTCTTTGAGTACTTGGTCTTTGAAGGGATCATTGTCTTATAGAGCTAAGATTCTGTCCTTACATTGGTTGGTTCTACTGCCCTCACATTCAATATGATTTTCAATCTCGGATTTCTGTTTGAAATCTCTTTATGACCATTAATTAAAACTTTAAATCTTTGGTAAACTGTTTCTTCATGGTTTGTTTCTTTTTTTAAGCTCATCTAGGTTTATATTAATGTCTTCTGAAAGCTTCTGCATCTTTTTGGTTATTTTTTTCTATTATCTGCTAAGTTTCTCTAATCCTGGGGAATACTTCTGAGAGCTGTTTCTAACCATCTTGACTAACTTTGCAGTTAATTTAGGTCTATATCTTATGCTGTTTTGCCCTTCCATACCCCTTAGATCAGTTTAACAGGAACTGAAGCTTTCAGGAGGCATTTTGTTGCTTTTCTTTCTCATGTGTTTATTGTTTCTGCTTATGATTGTTTTCTGCTGAGGTTTGTGGGTACTTATAGTATAAAGACTTTTTTAAACCAATATAGAGAACTCTTAAGTAGTTCTCAGTAGAGTACTGTTGGTGTGGTTAACTATAATCCTTCACTAAAGCCTCAAGGTCCAACTGCCTTGATTATCTTGAGGGGAGAGAATGCAGTGTAGTTAGCCCAGCATCCAAGTTCTTTAGATATATATACTCCAGTATTGTTAATCTTATGAAGGTAACTTTAGTTACCTAAAAGTAGACTTACACAAAGATGGCAACAAGGATGTGACCCCATTAATAGCCAGCAAATCAGCTTCAATATTATGGCCCAAGACAAATAAGGTATTAGTTTACTATAAAAATCAATTATGTACTACCCTTTTCTTCTAGTGAAAAGTTGACAATTTTTATGTAAACATTAAGACAACCCTGGTTTTGACTTATAGCTAATGTGCAATGATGTGACCTCTATATCTTCACTAAAGGTAGAAAACAGTTCAATGATAATTTTACAGAGTTAATTATCAAAAGATTAATCAAGCTTTATATTTATAGTATGAAATGTATAAGATTTGTGAGTGGGGGAATGTAAAAGTTTGACTTGAAACCTTAAATTCTATGACATAGTAGGAAAGAAAAGTAGTGCTAGAGTTCTTATTGCTGTGTAAAAGTTTATCTCTAGAATTAGATAAAGGTAAAACAAAAAACTGGGAAGAAGGAGAAGATAAAAGAAAAAGAGTGAAAAGAGAAATTACATAGAGAGTGAAAATAAAAGAAGTGCTTAAAAGGAGAAAAATTAAGGGAAAGAAAAAGCAAAATAGAGAAGAAAAGAAGTAAATGAGATTAGAAGCAGGGCAGGTGACACAGGAAGGTTACTCAACCCAGGAAAATAGTGAAGAAGGAAGGGAGGAGGGAAGGAAGGAAAAGAAAAACAATAGAAGAACAAAATGAAACAAAAAAATCCCTTAAAATAATGTTTATACTTAATAAAATAAAAGAAGAAAACAACAACAACAACAACAAACAGAAGCAAATAATTTCTCAGTGATTTCAAACCTATGGTTATCTTCTGGAGTCAATTTTAGAGCAGCATTCACTCAAGGCTCGGTGCTGGTCTCAGTGGTAGCCAAAAAAGGCAATCAGAGCCCAGGTAGGGGAAGGGTAAAAAGGGAAAAGAAAAAAATGTGAGATAATGAAAAGATGGAAATAAAGTGGTTGTAGATGGGGAGGAGAGGAGGGGGTGAAGGGAGGGCAGGGACAAGAGGAAAAAATGAGAACCAAGACTTGTCATGTAAAGGTACAAGATCCCAACAATGAATGTAACTGTACTGTATCCCTAAAATGTACCAATAAACTCAATCAAAGCTGAAAAAAAAGAGTACATAGTTTTTAGATATATGCACTTACGTATAAATGTCTCAAATTTATCCTTCTTCATGGCTGAGTAGAAATTACAGAAACCATGTCCTTCACAATAACATTAAAAAAATGAAAGACTTAGGCCTCAATCTTACAGAGGGAGTAAAAGATCTTTCCATTAAAAATTACAGTACTCAGAAACAAAGGAAAGTGAAGTGGCTATCAGAAAATGGAAAGATATTCTTTGCTCTTAGGTAAGAAGAATCAACATAGTAAACATGGCCATACTCTCAAAATTGTTCTCCAGATTTAATTCAATCCCAATCAAGATACTATAGTATACCTCAGAGAGTTAGAGAAAGCAATTCTAAAAATCATTTGGAATCAGAAGAGAACTAGAATAGCAAAAATAGCACTGGGCAAGATAAAATTCATCACTACATGGGCATCTGAGATAAATAGACACTTCTCTGATGAAGAAGAAGAAGAAATGGCAAATAAGTACACGAAGAAACTTTCAACATTGCTGTACATTTGAGAGATGCAAAGTAAAATAATGCTGAGATTTCATGTTACTCTAGAAAGCATGGTTATTATCAAGAAATCAAGCAAAAACAAATGCTATTGGAGAAAGTTAAGATGTTTTATGTGCAGCATGTGATTGAGCCTCATGTTTTAACTTTTCTGAAAATCTCTGACTTCTGAATGTTCAAATTACTGGTATTTATTTTTTATTGTATATTTGTTTAGCATTTTTCACATGCTATTATTTTAACTTTCTTATTTTTCTGTACTTGGCAATTTATACATAGCTCCTATTAGGAAACCTTTTTGATGTTTTTAATTACCACATGTTTTTAGCACATAATGATTGCATTCATCATGAAGAGTTGTTACATGTACATTCTATAACTCATCTTAATTAATTTCACCTCCCCTTCCTGTCCCCTCCTGTACTTCCTATATTCTTCCATACCTTTGAAGTAGATTTTCTTCTGTTTTTAGAACACAACACCAATACTGGAGTTGCTTTTCCCCCTACCTTAGCGTGGTTTTTAATATATGAAATATAACAAAACACATGATAAACATTTACATTTTTAAAATGTTAGGCCACTGTTGACAATGATTTTATTATGATAATCTATTACTGACACAGATATTAAGATATACAAATAACTTCAATAATTCTTTCAGATAAATGACTACTGCTATTGAATATTGTTTTTATTTTCACAGATATAAATAAGCATATATCTACTGATTCACATCAGTTAAGAACTGTGTTTATGGAGTTCATTTTAAGAATAGTAATGTAAAGAGTATCTACAGAATGTTCTGAGAATTATGATAGATCAATAAATATCTCATATATCAAGTTTAGTAAAATAATTTTAATATATGAAGGAATCAGATAATCGAGCATAAACCTTCTGTTTTTAGCTGTTATATTTACTGAAAATTTGACTAATTTTATTGTATACTCAGGGAAACTAAATATTCATATTTATGGGTTTATCCCAATTAAAATGTAAGTGTCAAGTTATCTGAATGTGTGTAACATTTTAAGTCACTACTACTACAAATAAACATTTTTCATTATACAGTATCATTCCCCGTTCATCCATAGCTGAAGAGTTGAAATGATAGTTTTTATTCCTGAGCTAGGAGGATCAAATATAAATAATTTTGGAAGTTCAATATGGTTTAAAAACACATTTCTCTAGAGAAATTTGGGAAAGTAGAAAAGGAACTCATTCAGCACTTTTAATTCAACCTCCCTGTAATTTTCTTTGAAGTATTTGAAAAATGTTTGCATACTTTTTAATATGAAAATAATGAGATACCAATTATTCCATAAATTATTCAAATAAACTAATGCATTTAAAATTGTTACTTCCGAGATCAAAAGGCTTAATTCTAATAGCAATCATGCATCCATTTATTCATAAACTTTTAGTATATCAGTCAGTGTGATAAACTGTGTTCGTAACAGTGAACTAACCTGACATTCTGACTCACTATTTAGTAAATTCTCTTTTGTTTTGATCCTATTATGTCCCTCTTAAAAATTGTTTCTTGTTTGTTTTTTTCTTTTTAATATTTTTGCCATTTTTGCAGTCTTTTTTCCTTCAAAACAGTATATTGTAAATACTAACTAGAGTATGACTCCTATTTTTAGTAGCATAATGTTTTTTTATCCTTTTGTGGTCACATAGATGTATTCTGTATTTCCACAAAATGCAGAATATTTAATCTTTAATTTTATTTTCTTATAAGTAATATAAGTAAACAATTTTCTAGTAAAAAATACTAGATTCACAAATATGTGTGCCATAAACTTTATAATTAACAAGTTAGTCTTGCTGAGGTAAAAGATTAAATAAATTATTCAGTCAATTTATGCAAAAAATAACTACTGTCAGTGAGGAATTGGGGATAGCTAAAAAATTAAAATACAGTTTTTGAACAAATCAATAAAAATGTTCTTTTTATACTGATTAATAATACCAAATAAGTTTTCAGCCTTTCAAATTACTATACTAGAAATTCATCATGTGGTAAGTGTGAAACCCCAGGATATGTGTGACAAAAGTGGAAAAACATCGCACAAGAACAAACTGATTTTTTTTCTTCAGCAACTTATTTGTAAATTCAAGGATATCTTTAAAAATGTACAGAGGATTTTAGTATTTTAAACAAAAATACATGTACATTTACTTCAAGATAAAAATTTTAACTATAATTGACTCCATGGGTGTAGAGAGCAGTACCTTAGTCTTTGCCTTATTTTAAAAAATCCGTAAAATCATTCAAAAATTGATCTGCCAAATAATAATATAAAGCAACTTATTTTCATTTTAGAATTAATGACTAAATCATAAAATAATGTGTTCTGATCATTATTAATTTCCTTATTTAGAGTATATTTTTGTGGATTTGCAATAAAATTAAAATAATTTCATAGTTGCAGCATCATGCTATCCTTTTTTGAAAATATTTTCTTCTATAATGTGTAAATTTTTAATCATTGAGACAATAATATATGTAATTATCAGTTAGTCTGTTAGAATACAGAATAGAGAATTCAAATTAAATTATTTTATTCAGAATCCATGAGCAACCACACAATTTTTATCACTTTAAAACTCTACCTACTAAAGTTTCAGTTTATTACCTTTAACATTGAATCTAATTTCTTAATATCACTTTTTCCAGTTGCAAGTGGAAATGTATTATATCCTAATAGTATGAGCTCTTCAAAGCCACTCATTTCTATTAGCAGGTGGCGCTCAATCATCCTTTCAATATCTACTATTAAGTGTAAAACTGATAACTTTATATGAAGGAAAAGGTATTTTACATATCAATATAAAACAACCACAATTATTTAACATGGAGTGTATTACATTTCAAAGCTTAATTTGATAAACATCAATATAGCACAATTTTTAAAATTTCCCTCGTCAGAGGCCAATTGAAACAACAAACACGAAGATTTTTAGCACAGTATGAAATGAATTAATTATGCAATGCCAATTAAGACCAATTATAGTTGTGCTTCTTCTCTTTGCACACCAGGCAAAAACTACACTTAAAGTGTCTAATAAGCATAGAAAGTTCATTAATGTTAAATTTGGCCTTCGTGTCTATTATGCCCTCCTGTGGTGTTTCATGGATTGCTAAAGCCTGAGGGAAATTATCTACTAAAGATGTATAGTATCTATTACACCATATATAGGAACTTTAAAATATTAAGTTATGTATTATTAGAGTAACATACATATTATTTGTAGATTATTATATTTTTTGTACTGGGGATCGAACTTGGGACCTTGCGCTAGCGAGGCAGGTGGCTGAACTGCTAAACTAAATCCCCATCCCCTATTTCTGGATTTTTGTAAAATATTTCAGCAAGTTTTCAATTGAATGAATTTCTAAAAATGAAGAAAACTTTTACAAATATATCATTATAAAATTATTATTAGAGTTCTTTGAAAATTTATATATTACATTTCCATCAACAATTATTATATTTATTTTATGTACCTAGAGACAACAACTCTTATTGTTTCATAGTGTAATGTTCTTTGGTGACGTAAATGCTCAAATAATATGTTTCATAACAAAAGCAAGTTGAATCTGCAAATTTAACAAAAATAAGGGGTGTGAATTAGTGAGGCAAAAGCTACTAGCCTTAATTTTAGTTTCTTATATATAAATATGTTGCACTTCATAAAATTGTTCATATATATCTATTTTAAAATGACAGTCATTCTGAGGATTTAGTTCAGTGGCACTGTGCCTCTCTCACAAGCACAAGGTCCTGCGTTCAACCTCAGGCATCAAAAAAAAAAAAAGGCAATATACAAATTTTGTAAAATATTCATTATATTTCAAGGCTATTAAATTCAAATCATAATATGTTAGTTTAAACTAACATACATTTTTTAATTTCAACTCCTTGCTTTCACTCTATAAAAATAGTTTTATGCTTATTATATAGAGTATATTCAAATGCAGGTGAATGTTTAAGTGAAATCTGAAACAAAATTATAAATATCAAATAAATATCTACAGACCTGACTATAGACAATGACTACTGATTTTAAAGTTGGTGTATCATAGGCATATTAGCCTGTTAAGATACAACATATACATATATATATAGTTAAATTGCACCAACAATTAAAATGGAAAGGTGATAACTTGTCAAAGATGTCAGAACAAAGATGTCCACTGAGAAAAACAAACTATGCAAGGAGTAACAATGTACCTTAACTCGTATCATTTGTGTGCTCATACCTCGCATCACATAGGAAAAAAAAAGAATTTTAGTGGATTGAACACTGAATCCATTATTCACTTATGTAAAAAGTGGAGAAAGGATCAATGTAATTTCATACAATGTAATATCAATTTTCACCATTCAAAACATTAAAGCTACTAAGCAAAATAAAAACACAGTTTTAACAATGAAATTTGTGAGCTGATGATTCACAAAGATTATGTATAATAATGAGTGAGCATGAGAAAAATTACTCATTAGAAAAATGAACATTGATATCACAATGAAAGAGAGTCTCATGGGGTTGGGATTTAGCCCAGTGGCATGGCACCTGCCTCACAAGTACAAGGTCCTGAGTTTGATTTCCAGTAAAAAAAAAAAAAAAAAAAAGAAGAAATAGAGCCTCTTAATCACTATAAGTTAATAATTAAGGTGTACAATATTAGAAATAATGAAGAATGATTTGAATTCCATATTTTGCACACAGATATATGTAATGTTAGATCCATTTTGGAAATTTAACCAATTTACTTAAAATGATATATTTAATTTTTACTACATTATATGTGTCAATTGTTCTTCTCCTAGGTATTTAAGATATATGAAAACATGATCACAAACAATAAGTCTTATACAAGAATTTTTATTCAGTTTTATCCACTTCACCCACCCCTACCTAAAATTAAAGCCTGATGACAGTGTGGCAAATAGTATTAAGTGTGAACTTGATTGGGTTGGGATTGGAGGAGCAGACTTTTATATATGTCTGAGTGGGTCATTGATGAGTGGTCTAAGGGTCATTTCTGCTTCCTTCACCCTTCCTCTCTGGCACTATTCCTTCTCTGTTTTGGAACAGTCATGAATTCCGTAGCTTTCTTTGCCAAGCCCTTTCATTATGATGCTCCTGCTTTGGAATCTTCTAGTTATTGACTGACTTCCCTTGAAACCATGAGCTAGATTAAATCTTTCCCATTTTAAGTCAAAGGTGTAGGATATTGTTTCAAAATTGAAAAATAAGTAGGCATCAAAAATCCATAAAGAATTATGAAACTCAAATGGCATTCAAGTGTACAAAAGAGGTAATTTATGGGGATAAAAATAGAAGCACTTAAAGGCTCACAGAAGGGCTGCTTAAAATGAATATGTAAAATTTCTAAAGTTATAGCCTATCTATATATTTAGGCAGTGGCTAATATATAGATGTATATAGATGTGTGTTTATATATATATATATATATATCTATATATATATATATACACATGTGCATATGTACACACATATGTTATGTCTCTATATATTTATATATGTTTGTCTAAAGTCAAACTGTAATTTTTCAATTTATATTATTTTATTTATGTTTTCAGTACATAACGATTACATTCATTATAGAGAGTTGGTACATGTACACAACACATCTTAATTCTTTTTTCCTTTCACTTCCCTTTTCCCTCCTTTTGTTTCCTTACATTTTGCAAAAGATCTATCTACCTTTTTTCCTATTAGCTAACTTTTATTTTGGTATTCATTTATACTTTGGATTTTTCCTATAAGTAATGATGAGAGTACTCATGTGACATTTAAGGGTAATAATGTGATAGTTCAGCCTTAAAATCATGGTTTGAAAGTGCATCCATTTTCTTACAAATGACAAATTCTATCCTTCAAATCACGATAGTACTCCATTGTGAGTAAATACTACATTTTCTTTATTCATTCCTCTGTTGATGGATATGTAGGCCACCTTCAAGCTATTAAGAATTTTGGTATTATAAGCATTATCCCTGTTTGGTAATGACTTTAACTTTTTGGGTAATAGCTGGGTAATAGCTAGTCCTGGTTTTTGAGGAATGTCTAGTCATTGTACTAATTTACATTTCCACCAAAAATGTAGAAATGTTTCTTTTTCTCCATAGTCTATCCAGATTTTATTTTTATGATTTCTAGATGTTAACCATGCTTTCTGTAGTAAGGTGGATCCTCATTTTTGTTTTAAATTGTATTCCTCTAATGGCCAGAGATACAAATTCTCTATAATGAATTTGATCATTAAGAATATCAAAAGTGGAAAGGGTAGGGAAAAGAAAGAAGGGAATGGAATAATATGAGAAAAAGAAAAAGTGGAAATAAAATTTTTGTAGATAGGGAGGGGTGGATGGGTTGAAGGGAGGGCAGAGGTATAAGGAAAAAATAAGAACCAAGATGGACTATGTAAAGATGCAAATTTCCAATGATGAATGTCATTATATTGTATGCTTTAAATGTACCAATAAAATTAATTTTTAATATATATCAAGGAAATTAATAAAAATTATATTCTCAAAAAAAGAGAAGATAAATGCTGGTGAGGATATGGAGAAAAACAAATTTTTGACACTGGGTTTTGGAATGTAAATTAGTACAGCTATATGGAAAACAATATGGAAAATATTCAAAATATAAAAACACACCAAATGCATGATCTAGCAATATCACTAATGGATATATATATAAAAATGGAATGAAACTAGTCTGTGAGAAAACTTGAATAACCATGTTCACTGAAGCACTATTCATAATAGCCAACAAATGGAAACAACTAAAGTCCAGCAATTAATGAATGGACATAGAAAATGTGGTACACATACACAGTGAAACATAGTTCAGTCATTGAAAAAGGCTGAAATATTGTTTTTTAGCAAAAAAAGTAGAACTGGAGATCATTAAGTGAACTAAATTAGGCACAGAGCAGGTATTTCATTATATAATTCATGCTTAGACTCTAAAATATTGATCTTAGATAAACTGGTAATAGAATGTTGGCTACCAAAGATTGAGGAGAGTAGCAGGGGAGGAAGGGATGAGTACAATTTGATCAATGGCTACTAAGCTATATTTAGAAAAAAATATTAAGTTCTGGCCTTGTCCTGCATAGCCACTGAATATAGATAATAATAATGCAGTACATTTTTCTAAAAGTTATAGTAGAGAATTTTCAAAGTTTCTGCCATGAGACAAATGATAATTGTTTACAGAAAATGATGAATTTGGCCTGTTTTAAACTCTACAAGGTGTGTACAAATAATAAAATATAAAATGTTACCCCACTAATATGTACAATTTGATATACCAGTTAAAAATAATTAATAAAATGAAATACTATTCTCAGGTAATGTGGGAGAAGTTCAAGGCTGGCTGGGCCAGGTGCACCCCACTCCTGTCTCCTGAGCTAACTCGCCTAAATTCCTCCAATAAGATACCACCAAATGTCAAATGCTCCTCCCATGCTCCTCCCCATGGTTGTCCCCATATAAGCCTGTGAATTTCCTGAATAAAGTGGAAGTATTCTAGAAACCTCCCTGGAGTCTGCCTGGTGATTTTGCACCTTACTCTCGTAGCCCAAGCTCCTGAACATTGTTCCATGAGTGGGCTCGCAGACAACAACAAGGTAATAAAGGTAAAATTTGTTTTTTTTTCTTTTTTGATTTTTGTTTGCAGTAGATGATGATATTCACTTTAGTGTTTAAGTACATGTACATAATACACTTCAATTATTTTCTTTAACCCCCATTTAACCCCCTTTTATTTTTTCACTTATTTAACTTACAAGACATTATACAGTTAATTAACATATAAACAGGTTGAAAATCATACTAATAGGCCAAAGAACATATAAAATATTTAAGATAATTTTGCTAGGTTATACTTCATCAAAGCTTTGACATATAAAGTTTTCTAATTTAGAATCTGTCTCTCTCTCTCTCTCTCTCTCTCTCTCTCTCTCTCTCTCTCTCTCTCTCTCTCTCTCTCTCTCTCTCTTTCTCTCTCCCGCTCCCTCTCTCTCTCTCCCTCTCTTTCTTTGGTATAGTTTGCCTGAAAATAAAAACATTGGGTGGATATAAGAAACTTCCCACACTCTCCACCTACCCATTTTGATCTGATGCAGGTACAGCTTTTCACTATCATCACTACCTTTGAAGACTTTATCTACATATGTATTTTCTGGATATACTATTCCCTTCTGAGTTATAAGCCCTAGATTTGGGTGGGAACATCATATTAGGTTGGCATCACCACCTCCATCAGTACTTGCATGTTAGTTTCCTCAGAAAATCTAAAGGTAGGAACGTTTTATGGGATCCTTTGCATTTTCCACCAGCCCACATTCCTTAGTGTGTGTCAACATGTATTGCACTGGTGAAAGGCTAATTGGGTTTAAAGATAAAGAAAAAGATAACCATTTAACCAAACAAACAAACAAAATCCTGTCTACTCAAGATTTATATGAAGGACACCTTGCCACGAATCACTATCCTACAGCATCACTAAGAATAAAGGCAGTGCTTCCAGCTTTCCTAAAAGTCTGGGAGCATGCAGTTCTGCAGGGTGACAGTAGCAGTGACTTCTGTAAAGGACGCAATCGTCTCATTTTGGAATATACCTTAGGCATCGACTGTCTACTGAGCTGTGAAAAGATGCCCTTCAACAGGAAGGCTCTATGGAGATAATGCCACTTCACATTTAAAAACCTTTCAATTTCCCACCATTATCCTGAGGAGAAACTAGACTTTATCTCAAGATATAATCCATGCTTACCTCACGTTTCTTTTCCTTTTCTTCCACTTTGCTCCAGATATATAGAACATCATGCAGTCTTAAGCAATGTGCTTCCTAAATCTCAAGTTATTAGTCTGTATAACCATGTCATATATTGTGTAATAAATTCTGTCCATCTTTTCCCACAGCTTTTCAATTCTTTCAGAAAAGACTCTATTTCTTTTCTGCATTTATAGCTGCAGTGCATGGTACATAGTAGCAGTAAACAATATTAATTCATTAAATGAATTTATGCTAAAATAAATTAAAGAAGAATTTTAAACTTGTAAAGTTATTTCTAGATTTTTACTTTCTACTAAAAATGCTATAATTACTATACCGATTACAACATGGATGCCAAGGGCTTCTCCAGGACACTAAACTGCATCCTTGATCATGATTGGCCCTCCTTATTCATGACTACCAGTAAATGTGCTGCAAGGCATGGCAATGAACTCCTACTGAAAACTCCCTTTCTTTGTTATTAATAGAAAGTGGAAAAAAATCAGATTTAGAAATTGATCAAATGAAAATAAAATACTATTAAATAATTTAACTAAATATAGTATTTGTGAGATGGTTTAAATAAATATTAATGTTTTTATATACTAGGAATAAGGTAGCAGGGAAATGTTATAAAAACTTGTCTCTCATCAAATTCTGATACATATACAATTATTTCATATCAAGTATTAAAAAATAAAGTTATACAATCACCACCATGAGCCAGTACCTAACTTTTCCCTCACTTCTATTGTTGAGCGCTCTGAGAAGCACCTACAGTCAGTCATTTGTTCCTGTATTTTAAGGAAACATCTGACAGACAGCATTAACATACTGCAGTGGTGTTGAACCTTTTAAAGACCAAGTGCTCAAACTGCAACCCAAAACTCAATTATTATCACAAAGTGCCAGCACTGTCCCTATGTGTACTGTTATCCAGTGATGGGCTGCTGGGGTAATACTGGGGTGACTTGGCTCATGTGGCAACCAAGAGGGTTTTTTGTGTCTGCTGCAGCATGCATGCCATAGGTTAGTGATCAGTACACTAGCGAAATGAAATACAGACATCTCTGGTTCACAGGACAGAGACAATGCTAGACTATAAAAGCTATTAAGCTGTAAAAACCTTATAACTGGTGCAAATTATTCTTTAAACAGAATTTAAAGAATTGGAAATTAGATTAATTGGATCCAAATATCAGGTCGTTATATTTTTTTAGAAAGAAATGCCGTGACTCAGTGTCTAATCCTCATATTCCTGATCAGAAAAATGACAAGTGCCTCAGAGTATAACGGGTGACTGGAAATGAGTCAATTAAAGCTGATAACTGCATTTGTAAAAATGTGTGTTGCAGCATAAAATACAGCAATAAGATTTTTAAAAGGTCAATTTAAACACAAATACTATAATAAAATGGCGCCATGATATGGTCCCTGGATGAACAGCATTAATATCAGTGAGAAGGTACAACTTTTAAGGCATCAGATTCATTGAATTGGAAAGACAGAGAAGAGGGCCTGTAATATGTTTAACAAGGTCTCCTACTTATTCTAATACACGTTAAAATCTTAGATCTACTGATTTAATAGATTATGTAACAAATACATATTTTATACTGTTAAAATGAACAATGTGAAAACTGCATAGAAACAAGTGATTTCTTCTTTATAGGTATACATAAGTCATATTTATAATTGTGTAAAATATGTTTTATAAAGTTGCAGGACATATCATTAAATAAAGCTCCACAGACATGATCGAAGGAATTGGTACACAACTATGAAAACAGGTATGTTAAATCAGAGGTCTAGTAGAAAAATGATTACTTAGTGAATGAAACCTGCAGATGTCCAAGGAGAGACACTAAACAGGAGCTGGGTAACTCAACACTCCCCACCAGTGGGTAAGTTGTAGGTTTGCTAACTTCCTCACAAAAGGAATTTATAAGATGCATGAATGAAAGTTATGAAGAATTATACTAGACAGACAGAAGCATACCGTCAGAGGGGAGTGCAGACTCTCAGAAGAAAGCTGCATGTGGTCAGGCACTGGGAATTTTTATATGGATTGGTGGTGTCCATTTCTACTGTGTCAGGCTATACATTTTATGGACTAGAATAGAAAGTAAACATTTGCATGGATTTGATGTTTAGATATATGCTGGCAATTTGATACTGATGCTTCTTTGAGGACGAAGGTCAGTCAGTGAAAAGTGCAGGCTTGATTTACAGGTGAAGCCTGTCACAATTAACAGGCTTATTTTATCTATAAGGCCTTGAGGAAAAAATAGATTGAGTTTCCTGAAAGGAAAAAAGACATTGTAACCTTCTGTAACTTTGTTTCTTTAAATATCTGCTTTTCTTAAAAGTACAATTTTAAAATTATAACCTTCCATAAGACAACCAACCCAAATTCTCAAAATCTAAAAAAAAAAAAAAAATTCAGCTGAGAGGAACAGAGGAGCTGCTGAGCATCACAGGCTGTCCAGTAGCACTGAACCCTTTATACAGAGGAACAGAGGAGCAGTCAGCCATACAAGGAGACAGCACACAACAGCAACAACAACCCCCCTCCACTCCACTTCTGGCAGTTGGGCCATGGCATTCTCAAGTGGGTCAGAAAGATCAATGTTTTGAGCTCCAGAATATAAAGCAGAAGTGAAAAAGGGAAAGAGGGCTTCTCTGAGGCTCCTACATAAAAATTGAAGTCCACTGGAAAAGTAAAGAAAATCTCTACAATAAAACCACACAAGACCACCATCACTGGTCAGCTGGAGGGATCACCACTTCGCACTGAACCTGGACTATTTTTCAAGGTTAGGGCAGTTGGAACCTGTAGTAGAACCACAGCAGGAGGTCAGAGAATTCAACTTGGATCTTGAAGCCAGAAATCTCAGGGAATAGCTGCTGACTTGCTGAGACTGATAGACTTACACCTGCACACTCCTGCCCATGCTGTCTACTGTGACAGCAGAGACATACCCTGAAGGAGGCCCTTTATTTTTTTTTCTTCAGAATAATTTTTCTCTTATTTCTAATAATTTTTCAATTTTATTTTTTCTCTTCTTTTTGTTTTTCCTTTATATTCTCTTCTCTCTCTCTCTCTCTCTCTCTCTCTCTCTCTCTCTCTCTCT
>NW_022900918.1:1333249-1342266 GCF_012274545.1 Fukomys damarensis
TCTCTCTCTCTCTCTCTCTCTCTCTCTCTCTCTCTCTCTCTCTCTCTTTCCCACCTTGTTCTTCATTTCCATTTTATCTTTTTCTTTGTGTTCCTGTCCTAATTGAAAATTTTTTCTTTCTTTTTCTTTTCTTCTCTCTTTTTTCTTCTCTCAATTGCCATTAGTCTTAAAGGAAATTGAATACTGATTCTAGCCTCCGTGTTGCTGTCAGGTTGTTCTATTCTTGTGTATGTTCTTTCATTCTGTCTTCTATCATTTTCAACAACTTTCTAGAATTTGTGTGATCTTCCTATATCCTCTGGCTTCACCTTTTTTTCCCATTGATCAGACTCGGGACCTTTGCATATGAGGCAGGCAGTGGCACCACTGAGCTAAACCCTCAGCCCTGGCCTCAATTTTAACCTTTCCCTATTCTACCCATCTACCCTTCCATTCTCAACTCCTTCTAAGTCCCCATCCTGAAGGATAAAGTTGCTCATTGAAGAGTTTATTCACTATAAATATACTTTGGCTGGCTCTTGATTCTGATGGAAATCTCATGTTTAAAGGTGGTAGATTAATAACTACCACAAATCAACATTCTCTAAACTGTGCTTGATGCTACTATTCCTGCCAATTGCATCATGTAGGCTAAGGTTCTGTGATTGATCTAATCAGTTGTCCTTTGTGGTGCACTGAAAATGAGATTGCCTGAGAGTCATTAGACTCAAAATCTAAAGACCAGCTATATCTGGAAGAAACAGCCAAGAAGCAATCATTCCATAAAGGTTTTAAATACAAATAACAAAGATACTTACAATAGGCAATATTGAAGGATCAACCCAGGAATTAAACCAAAAACAGTACAAGCAACACAAATAGGAATGAGGAGACACCTAAGCAGAACAGAAAATCAGACTACTAGCTAACTCAAGACAAATTGTGGGGGAAATGAGGTGGAAAAACACGATAATCCATCACCTGGAAACCCTTAGCTGATGGCACAGGAAGTAACAAAACAGGCAAATGAGGCTCTAGAAAAATTCAAAAGTTAAATAATTTCCCAGATAACCACAGAGATAGTGAGCAGAATGAAAGAAATGATAGAGATACTAGAACAGAAACAGATTTAAAAAATTAGTTGAGCTCAGGACCATGATGGAAGGTATAAATACAAAACATAGGAAAGAAATAGAAATGCTGAATATACAATATAGGAACGAAAAGGAATCCATGAAACAGATTCAAACAGATATCCAGGAGATGAAAAACTCTATTGAAAGTATTTGCAACTAAATAAGCCAATGTGAAAACAGAATATCAGTTATAGAAGCTAGGATTGAAGTCAGTGACCATGAAAAGAGAGATTTTTAAAAAATAGTAAAGAATCATGAGAAATTGATACAGCAGCTACTAGATGATGCAAAGAATAATATAAGACTGATTGTAAACCTTGAAAAAACTAGATAATATACAAAGTATACAAATATCTGGTCACAGGTTAAATGACAGAAAACTTCCCAGAGTGAAAGAATTTGACATACAGAAAAGTGAGGCATATAGGACTCCAACTAACCATGACAAAAAAAAAAAAAAAAAAAAAAAAAAAAAAAAAAAAATCTACACCTAGACATATACTAAAGATCCCAGAAACCCAAAAGAAGAACAAAATACTTAGAGTTAGAGTTAGACTTAGAGAGAAGAAACAAATCACATGCAAAGAAAAGACCATCAGAATCAAAGCAGACTTTTCAACACAACCCCTCAAGTCAAGGAGAAACTGAAGTGAGGTATTTCAACCTCTAAAACAAAGCAACCACCAACCTAGACTGATGTATCATGCAAAACTATCTTTCAAAAGTTGATGGGGTCCGGGTGTGGTGGTGCATGCCTGTAATCTCAGCACTTGGGAGGCTGAGGCAGGAGGATCAAAGTTTGAGACCAGCCTGGGCTACATAGTGAGTTCCAGGTCATTCTCTCAAAAAACCAAAAAACAAACAAACAAACAAACAACAAAAAAAACAAAACAAAAAACCCAACAACAACAAAAAGTTGATGGGGAAATATGATACTTCCATGGCAAAGAACACCTGAGAAATTTCATGCTTATCAAACACTCTAAACAATATCTGGAAAAATACAATGAAGGTCACAACTCCTTAAGGTCCAACACATCAAATCCACCAGGCAGGCAAGAAATTAAAGGGAGAGAGGGAAAAATAAAAACTAAAAGAACCAACAACAGGAAAATAACATGACACGTATAAGTCGATACATATCAGTTATAACCATCAAAGTCAATGGCCTTAATTCATCAAAAGAAATTAACTGGCAGAATGGATTAAGAACAAAATCCAACAATATGATGTATACAAGAAACCCATTTAATTCACAAAGTAATTCATAGCCTGAAAGTAAAAAGGATTGAAAACAGTTCTCCATGTAAGAGGAGCCCATAAAAAAGCAGAGGTAGCTCTCTTATTTGGAGACTGCTACAACCACTGTAGAAATCAATATGGAGATACCTCAAAAAGATGGGATTACAGGTTCCATTTGGCCCAGCTATCTTCACTGGGTATCTTCCCAAAATAATTAAAAGAACCATATCACAGTGATATATGCTCAGCCATGTTTATAGTGTCATAATTTGTAATAGCTAAAACTTATAAATAGCTCAATTGATCATAAACTGGTAACTGGATAAAGAAGATGTATTTTTGTTTTTGTTTTTTTTTTTCAATAAAATGGAGTACTACTCATCCATAGAGAAGGAGAAACTAGAATCATTTATAGGAAAATGGATGCACATTGAGGCCATATTCTGAAGTGAAATTAATAGGACACAAGTGTAAATACTGACGTTTCTCTGTTGTGAAAAACTAAAAGTGTAAATCAGGCTCATATTGTATAATTGATAATGTGAAATGGGAAAAAAAATCAAAAGCAGTAGGGTAGTGGGAAAGGTAGGGGAAAGGAAAGGAGAAAAGGAAAATATGAGAAAAATGAAAAATTGGAAGCAAAATCTTTGTAAATAGGGAAGGGTGGAGGGGTTGAAGAGAGGGCAGAGGAATATGGAAAAAATAAGAGCCAAGATACATCATATAAAATTACAAGGTCCCTATGATGAATTTAATTCTATTGTATATCTAAAATGTACCAATAAACTTAACGGGGAAAAAATCCAACTGAAAAATATATTTATAAAATCATGTTTTCACATTTTTACATAAAATACTACTTTTTCTTAAATGAACCAATACATGTTCCTATATCAAAATTTTTTATGAGAAACTATATAAATCATTATATTTACCTCCTGGCCAATCATACATAACCACATTTCATCTTTAAAAATTTAAATCACTCAAAATACAGAAACTCCTTCAAACCAAGATGATAATGAATGGTTAAAGCATATTTTAAGAAAGTTTTTTTTTTTTATTTCATTTGATCCATTTACAAATATATTCTTTTAAAGGGCTGAGGATTTAGCTCAGTGGTGCTGCCATCTGCATATGTTTTGACTACTGAAATATAAAACTTGTTATCTTCTAATTCTTATTCTGAATAATTTTCATAAGTCACTTAATTCTAGATAAGAAATATATTTGTAATATAAATTCTGTAAGATAAAAACAAAATTCATAGTGTGTGCATTCACAAAATATGTTGTGCTTGAGTGATGTAAAATACAAATTGGTGAATGTGAGGAAAATTTTGCTGAAATCTCATTAGTACAACACAGTGAATATTCAGTGAGCCTCTGTAGATTACCTCAACACTGTCTCAGGAACAAAATAGGTAATAATACAAGTCAAGCACGTGGTGTAAATCTCACCCTATCAGCTTACCTATAATTTATCTATGTATAAGTTAAAAAATAGCCATTATTTGATACAGAGTGAATATAAATATGGTGCTATAGGTATTAGATGAACAAAGAAAACTTTTACTATTTTTCAGAGACTTATTGCAACCTTGATCCCTAAGACTAAAAGGTAAACATATAAATGTAGAAAGTTAATATGATTTTTCTTATTTTTGATAGCTTATTTATAAATACACTTTAAAAATACAAATGTTACTGAATTTTTATGAGGCTGAAAATTCTACTATTGTTCCTTTCTCAACATTAATTTCATCACCATTGATTAATGACAAAAGTATGCTTAAGATTTTTAAAAATCAATCTTTAAAATGAAATGATTTATAGTCTGACTTGAATACTTAAGTGATTAGTTTAAGATTACTGTTTGTACCTAGTATGAATAGAACATAACAGGCTATGCCATCCTTTGGATTTTCAGGACAAGCATTTCAAGCTGTAAATCTAGTAAATATAGAGAATTTATTATAACAGCTCAGTTGTACAAAGCACTTTTAAAAATACCTAGCAGATAAAGCTATTCACTTATGAATATGATATTATCATATACTGAATAACTAAATGCGAGATTATTTATCACTGTCAGTCTCTGACATCTTTTGCACAATAAGAAAGATATGTGCTTACTGATTAATTTGATAGAATTTAAAAATACAAACTTACAATCTGGTAAAGAATGCCATTGCATTTATGTTAACATTGTAATGAATTATTTGGATTTCAAAATAGCTTTTAATTGCTTTTATACTCTTCCCCCACTTTTTACCAAGGTGAAACATCTATAATTTTTAACTGTAAGAGAACTTTTGCATCTTGTGGATATTGACGTTATTCCTATTCATTAATATAATGTTCACAGTTTATTTTCCTAAATTTTGTGAGAACTATTATATTTACTATATTATCAGAACCATTCGTAATAGAAAACACATCTGTTGTCGGGAATTTGATCAGACCATACCTTATCCTGACATATACATTTCCTCTTGAGTTATTTTTAAATATTCCATTCAATCCTAACCTTGTGTTCCACAAATCAATCAAAAGATTTATTCAGTTTTTTAAAAATAATGAAGACAGCCTTAAGATTTCATTCAGCTTGACTAAAAGTTTCTTCCTGACTATAGTCTTCTGATTTCTCTCACTTACAGCTTTTACAATTGAATGCGTAATAGTCTTTCATCCAACCTCTGGCAAGTTTTTTGTTTTGTTTTGTTTTTTGTTTTGTTTTGCCAGGGATGGATCTGGCAAGTTTTATAATACATATACATCTCTTTAATGTACCTGGGAACCATCCATTTCACAGACAATCATCAGAAAGAGACCCAATCTCCCAGTCTACACTGTAGATCAGAACCCTACTTATAATTATTTCCAACTAGCAAACATAGATGACCTATTCACAATGATCAATCTTTCTGCTAACAACATTTAGTTGTCTTCCACTACCTCACTTCTGTGCATATAGCCCTTTCAACTTTTGATTCACAAGTTACCATCAATCTCCCTTGACTATTTTCTTGAATAAGGCCAGCTTTACAAATATAACTTGAACAGTACCATTTTTCTTTGATGTAAGCTCTTAACGCACTGGTGAACCTAGAAGTTATGTTATTTCTATCAAGAATAAAAACTTTTATTTCACATTGTCACTGATTATTTTGGGTTGAGAAGATCATTATAAAAATAGTATTTTGAAAATCTGACTAAAATATAGAAGATGAAATTTAGTGAAAATAAGGTGAAAATGGAACTAAACTTGGAATTCAGTAATGAAAATAATAAGTAAGGATAAGCTGTAGAGATATACATACATATATTACAGCCTTGTGACTGGAGGTAGTACTGTGACCAGTACCACTGAGGGATAGGAGAAAAACCATGTAGAAATGATGTTGAAAAATTTGGCTAGGATGGGTTGACATTATAGAGGTTGAAATATGTGCATTGGAATTATGGAAAGAAAAACACACTGAAGAAATCAGCACAGATGGGGGACGTCAACAGAACTGGAGTGGTGATAGGATCTAACAGATTCTAGTGGCAGAATAAGTGAAAAGAATAAGGAAAAATGAAAGTTATTCAGCCTTTTTATTGTTCAATTATCACTGGCCTATTTTCTTCAGGCCAATTATTTTTTATGTCCCTCCCAGTTTATATTCTTATTTATTAATTTTTATTTTTGATTAGATAATATTTTTAAATTAACAAGATGAACAATGGAATCACTCTCCAACCCTGTCTTCATTTACCCTGTGTGATAGCTGTCTATCACTATGACAAATACCTGAATTAATTATCTAATAAAGAGAAAATGTTTATTGTCTTTATTCATGTTTTTAGAGGTTTATTCCTGTGGTAAGTTTGCCCCATTTCTTTAGGAATATGAGGAGCAAAACATAATGGCATAGGTTCATATATGAGGAAAACCAGTCATCTTTGTCCAGAGAGAAAAGAAAAAATGAGGAGAGATTGGAGCCCCATGGTTGCCTTTGAAGGCATGCCCACAATAGCCTAAAGGCCTCTCATTATACCACACTTCCTAAAGTCCTTATCACCTCCCAGTAATACCTTCTTGGGGATAATTTTTGATGTATCATATATCCTTCAGGAATTTTTTCTTCCTTTATGTAAAATTGCACTTGATGCACATTGTATGATATGTTGCATTTTCATTTAAATGTATACCTTGGAACTCTTATCACGGTAGTACTTTGTAAACTTGCTCCTCCCTCTATAGAAAAAAATGGAAGTCTGTTGAATAGCTGTGCCATTATTTATACAAGCACTCCACTGTAGGTGGAAGTTGAGAAGCTTCCCCCTATTCAAGTCAATCTTCTAACCAATTTAACTTCTTATATTTTGTCTTTCCTATCATTTTGTTTTAGAAGGAAAATAGAAAATTGTATGAAAGGCATGCATAATTCATGAGAAAACATTGTCAATAATAAAAATGCTATCGCAAAAGTTGTAGAACAATGCAGTTTTAAGAAGTTGCATATATTAATGCTTAAAAATGCAGTTTCTCATAAAAGACTCACTAGCAGTCATTACTAATTTCTGAATTTTACCTGTATTTTGCAATGATAATGACATTTGTAGTTTAAAAGTAATCCATCTAATTCTTAATACCAATTATCCATCTGATGTGCAAATTTCTCCTAAAAATTAATACAAAAAGCTTTGCCTCATCCTTAATCCACAAAATTATTATGTATTATTAATTTTATGACAGTATCATGATAATCTCTCTAGACATTTAGTCTCCTGTTCTAAGATGAAAATAACATGAAGTAGGTAAATATTGCTGTTTACCAAATAAATATTCAACACCTATTTTTAAAATTATCATTGAGAATTGGCTACCCTATTTAGTATTGTTTCCCTCTTTCCCACAGCCTAGGTGAATTAATCTGATTAGCTGTCACCAATTAATAAACCAAATGCAAATTGTGTTGTGACACCATTTTGTAAAGGAATTTATAGAACAGAATTTTGATAAGATTTTTCTCTTTATACCAGATGAATATAGATGAAAATCAGCCATTAAACTGTTGGTTGGGGGTCAACAGTGTTCATAATGGGAGAATCATGTGATTCTTGGACCCACTGAGCTAAACCCCTGACATAATAGTAACTCATTGTTATTTTTGCACCTACAGAAATTTTTGCACCTAGTGTAAAAATAATTGTTAAAAGATGTTCAACATATTGGTTTAATAGGATTTCTGAATTTATTCCACTTCCCACCAGTTACTAGTTTCTTCATTCTTTTCTTCAATGTTTAAGTATTTCATTGAACCAGTTTGTGTGAGGATTTCATTAAATTGATGTATGTGATATTTATTTGATTCAACTTAGTTGTGAGTTAAACTTGTATGTGGGGCATACAATTAGGAAGGTAATGCTCTATGGCATATAGTTTTGATTAGCTATGATGCTCTGTAGGTTAGGAAAATTAAATACATTTTTCTTGATATTTCAATTTACTATGGCTTTATTGGGACATAAGCCATTGAACTTAAGGAGCATCTGAGTATACATGGGTGAAACAGAAGAAGCTTTTTCTAAAGAATCCAACATATCTTTAAGGGAACACAACAATCAAAATTATTTACAGCATGTGTGTTTCACCCAAAGCAAACATTTTCTAGTTGATGTGTTTCAATAAAATAACACAATTTTATTGTTTGTTTCTTTATATTTTTCTTTTATGCTTGTTGGACAACTGAAAACTTCAAATTAAAAAGATGCTACTTGTTTCTAGTAAAAGTGTAATAGGAGAAAATTGCCAATACTGTAGTGTTGGTGTTGGTCAAAAATGAGCTTTGGAAATGAATGACTAAACTGATTTTTTTATTATGTAAATGCAGGATAGCTTTCTTTCTGGAAGGTCTTTTTTTCCACTCCAATAGTGGTCTTGATCACACTCCACTATGCATAAGCCTAAGAAAAATAACCCCCACTCTATGTTTAATACAACATATTTCCTTGTGAGATATGCTGTTCTACTAAGTGTCCCAGAATGTTGCTCTTTTGTGGAAACTGTTTCCTTCCCACAGTGTGCACAGAAATGAAATGTTTGAAAATTTGGGGAATTATTTGAACTTCTGCCTACTTCCTAATTTTCTATCTTCTATTTTTGCATTCCTCTCTCTTTTCCCACATTTCTTTCTCGCTCTTTCCTCAATACACACACACACACACACACACAAACACACACACACACACACATATGCTGATTTGTTTAATTTAGATTGCTAGTTTCTCTGAGTTCTCAATTTATTGGAAAAAAATTTTTGAGCTATTGCCTGATTTTTAAATATCTTTTCTTTTTTTGTAGGAATCTTTTTTTATTTATGACTTGTACTCATTAAATTTTGGACATTATTTAAGATTATGCTACACAATGTATTATCTATAACCATTCTCTTTTGTTATAACACTGTTTTATTTTTCATAGAGATAAGTTTATATTTTCTTTCATAATATATTATTGATTTATATTAAAATTAAAAAGTCATTAACACAAATAGAAAGAAAATATTTCAGTATTATCAAGTTGTAATTGCTGCACTATTTGTGCATTTCAGGTATGCTATTGTGTCTTTAAAATGCCAGTGCCTTAAATAATGTTTTACATGATAAAACA